>NW_021135677.1:686525-975933 GCF_004193835.3 Ostrinia furnacalis | reverse complement strand
CGATAACCGGTGTATTTTGTATGGATTTGACAGATTTTTGTCGTTTGTTAAAGTCAAAGTAAGATGGTGCAATTTAATTTGTCACAAACATTTTTTTTTTTATTATGAGTTCTGCAACTTGGCAATCTGTGTTAACACAATAAGCCATTCACATGAGGTATCTTGATCTTGTCTTGACAGCAGAAGGAATTCCTATGAATCCCTTTCATCTGGTATCACCAAATCTCACTGCAAGTGTGGGAACACTATGCCGTTTCAATCTGGAGCGTGTGATACTTCCTGTGCCCACCAGTTTCGATGCCAGTTCATTGTTCGTTCGTTTCAGCCAAATGACGTCAACTGCTGGACAAAGGCCTCCTCCAAGGTTTTCCACAATGCACGGTCCTGCGCTGCCCGCATCCAGGCTCTTCCCGCGACCTTTACGAGATCGTCGGTCCACCTAGTAGGAGGCCTGCCCACGCTACGTCTTCCAGCCCGTGGTCGCCACTCGAGAACTTTTCTGCCCCAACGGCCATCGTCTCTACGAGCTATGTGCCCCGCCCACTGCCAGTTCATTGACGTGGTTGATATTCTCGTCTGATAGCTTGCGGTGTATTTAGCGATCTCTTGTTTGACGGTGTCGAGCTTCAGGTCACAAACCTTGATAAAGAGAAACATTGTGATTGTCGGCAGGTGCGTGTCGGCGGCGGCGGCGCTGTGNAGGTGTGAGATAGGAATAGGTGTTTGATGTATTACGTAATTTAAACTCTATTTGTACACAGGTAAGGTTTTGAATATTTTAATTTTTGTTCTCTCTCATCCAGCTCACTCCTTGTTGACTAGCCGGTAAAAAACCAGTTTTTATTCTTCCGACAGGTTTGTTTTGGTTTGTTGTCACGCGTCCGTGATAATTGCATAAATAAAAAATAGAAAAAAAATTGTAAATATTTTTATGAAATTGATATCTTTTAAATACGCCAACTTTTAAGTTGACAGTCCTAAGCCTGTTGAAGTATGAAGGGAGGATATCAATCAATCAACAACCAGCAAAAACATTATTATTAAATTTCAAATTGCATTATTAATACTACGAGTGGATCTTTTCAAAGAAAATTGTATTTTAATACGTGGATTAGTCCGCACTAGTCGCGTCAAGTATGGTAAATTACTACGTACTAAGTGGAACAGGTATTTGGATCACGTATTAATAAATACTTGGAATAGGTGCACCTAGTATCAAATTTACCTAGTATAACCCATCTCTAAGTGGACCTCTTGCAGAGACTATGGGCGTCTTCAGCTTTCTCGCACTTCTGATTTGAAGGCGCCTTAACGACCTGGTGAATGACGTAACAATACGTCACCAGCTCACCTCCAGCTGCTTGTAGTGCTGCTCCTGCTGCTGGGCCGCGTGCAGGTGCTGCATGATGTCCATCTGCGACTTGAACTGCTGCTGGTGCGCCGCCTCCAAGCTCTGCTGGAGGTGCTGGATCACCTCCAGCTGCATACACAGCCTTGGGAGCGGCGAGTGGAGGCCTAATTGGAGACTGAATGATCTGATGATCATCTAATGAGGTCTTCATGGCTGGCGAAACTATCGGCAACAGGAGTAGACTATGTCCATCTGGATTTGGACCATACCCACACGTAAAGTCCGGTCGCCGAGCAGATAGAATTTCGTCCAACAATGACCCCAAGCTACCCGACCGAGTAATTATATTGCTGTCATGCCCGCACGCTCACTGCGGTCGCCCGTCGCACAGTCGCGACAGCAATATAATTACGCGCGAGCGATAAGGATGGGTAGCTTGGGGTCATTGGACGAAATTCTATCTGCTCGGCGACCGAACTTTAGTAGATGTCGTAAGAAGCGACTTGGGGAGAAATATGCGAACATCAAGTGGATAGAGAGTTTTCCTCCTGGAGTGGAGAGGAGACTATGGGCGTCTTCAGCTTTCTCACGCTTCTAATTTGAAGGCGCAATGACCTGGTGATAATGACGTAACAATGTTTCATCGACGACATCGTAAAGGTAGCAGGGAAGCGCTGGACGCAGGCCGCTACCAATCGATCAACGTGGAAAGCATTGGGGGAGGCCTATGTTCAGCAGTGGACGTCCTATCGCTGAAATGATGATGATGATGATGAATGCTTCACCAGCTCACCTCCAGCTGCTTGTAGTGCTGCTCCTGCTGCTGNGTGAGTCTTCTATCAAGATGCATACCCAAATATCTGGCATCTTCGGCCTGAGGAATTTCCTCGTTATAGAGTTTTATTGGGGGACAAGTCTGCCTTCTCAGGGTGAAGGTCACATGGACAGATTTTCCTTGATTGACCTTAATACGCCATTTATCCAGCCATTCCTCCACCTTATGGATGTGGGTTTGTATGTTGGCTGACGCCGTGCCGGGATCCTCGTGAACTGACAGAAGGGCTGTGTCATCTGCATAGGTGGCAGTTATAGTATCAGCATATATAGGAAGATCCGCGGTAAAAAGCAAGTACAGGACTGGTCCCAATATACTCCCTTGTGGTACTCCTGAGAGTATTTCATTTAGATGAGTAACTTCGCTATTGAATTTCACCTCAAAGCATCTACCGTATAGATATGACCGAAGAATCGGAAAGAATGAGTGAGGCAGCAGTTTTTTAAGTTTGAAAAGAAGTCCTTCGTGCCACACTCTGTCGAATGCCTGGCTGATGTCCAGGAAGACAGCAGAGCAGTATTGTTTGCATTCTAGCGCTCGACTTATAGTATCCGTAATACGGTGTATCTGCTCGATGGTTCCATGTTGCTCTCGGAAACCAAACTGGTGGGGAGGAATAACTTCCGGTAGATGAGGGCGCATCCTGTTTAGCAATATTTTTTCGAGGAGTTTACCCAACACAGGGAGCAGGCTTATGGGTCTGTAGGAGCTTGCTTCGTGGAGAGGTTTGCCTGGTTTGGGTATCATTATAACCTGCGCAATTTTCCACTGAGCGGGGTACACCGCTAGTCTTAGACAGGCATTGAAGATGGCCGCGACGTGGGTAATGCCCTTTCTGGGCAGCTGCTTTAGTAGTTGTGCGTCGATTGAGTCGTAGCCTGGCGTTTTTCCCTTCTGTAGTCTCAGAATCTCCCGCCATAGTTCGTTAGGGCTTACACTTTTTAGTGGTAAGCTCATCTGTAGTGGTGCGTCTAGGTATTCAGAGAATTCTTTGTCGTGTCCAAGGTTTTTGCTTGGTAGGGGGATGAAAATAGTTTTTAGGTGCTCAGCGTACACTTGGGCCTTTTCAAGTTCTGTTTTTGCCCACTTGCCATCTGGCGCTTTTATGGGTGGTATGTGTTCTTTCGGTCGTTTAAGCTTTTTTGTTATCTTCCATAGTGAATAGTTAGTATCTTTGTTAGGAGTGACTTCAGCCAGTTGCTTTTGTAGACGCTCGTTTGCTGCCTGGGAGATCATGTGTTTGAGTTCCTCAGAGGCCTTGTTGAAAGCTTTTTTGTCACAGGGGTATTTTGTAGAATGCCATTTTTTTCGTAGCAGTCTTCTTTCATTAACCTTATCTTTTATGAGTTTGGAGTAGCGGGCATATAGTAGAGAGTAGAGGGCAAATACAGAATCAAAATATCAGAATCCATCAAATTGAATTTGCCATTGAACAACACAGATAGCGTTGAAACAGCTATAGAAACTCTTAATAAGCTTATTCACTTAGCTGTCAAAGAGTCTACACCCTTTCTAAGTCCGAAAGCAACACAAAATGCCCGCTACTCCAAACTCATAAAAGATAAGGTTAAAAAATTACACAAATTAAATTGTCGCTCTTGCTTTTAACTGGAGGAGTAAAGTAAAGCGGGTGATTTACTTCTCAAGCAATATCTTTCGTTATATCTTGTTGAGGAAGTTCCCGGGAAACTAGAATAAAAAAAACATTCTCTCGCCTTTCGCTATATCAAGCTCTACTCTCTACTATTACTACCTTACTCAGAATTCAAATAAAACTACGATAGTGGAACTGAATGTTCATGGCGTGAGAAGAGAATACAATACAATCTTGAACGCTTACGATATTATTTTGCCACAATCGCTCACGTCTGTCTTTGGGGTCGAAAGAGAGGGAGAAAAAGAGCTAAACGTACACAATCGTTTTGCAAAGTAAACCATGGATTCTTCAGAGTAATGACACGTTCAAAACGGCTAAGATATGAACCTACTTTACGTTATCCTTCTTTGTATAGACAGCATGTTTCCTCATGGAGCGTCAGGGTTCGTTACCCTCATACTAATCCATACATCTACCCATAAATAATGTTACAACTTGAATGAGAATGGGGTTACGTTCCCTTTTATTGCCGTATAAAGTTTGCAACTTAAGAACCAGTTGTTATTTTACATAATAAAGTCTTATCTAGAATTAGCAGGTAAAATCTGTGCTGAAAGTTCATGCAAGCGTAGTAAATCGGATAAAGATTTACGAGCACTTATTTGATCCAATCTGTATAAAAAAACATAGGTTTGTGAATGAATCCAAAGCCCCAATGTCCTCGGGTGCCAGTTGATTGATTGAATCAGAATCGAGTGAGATTTTCTACATGACGTACCTTTCGTGAAGTCTACAACTCCCTAGACTCCTTCAGTCAGCCTTTCTAGCTACCTTTATTTTTTTTTTATCCACAACGAGGAAGCTTTTGGCCTGTATCTCACCTGATGGTAAGTGACGATCAGGCCGAAGGTGGAAGCGAGCTTCACCCGGAAACCTCAACCTTATCGCTTACTAGCTTCTGCCCTCGGCTTCGTTCTCAAGGATTTCGATAAAAAGTACTGTAACTAACTACAGTATTTTGTGCTATTCTGATGAATAATTTACAAAGTTTTATCAAACTCGTTAGTCGTTTGTCTTGTAGTTTTTGCGCGAAGGAGCCTTCACAAACATCTATCCATCTTCACAAACTATCGCGTTTATAATGCAGACATGCATGATGATGATGATGATGATGATCAATCTTAGTCGTCCACATTTTGACTCGCAACAAAATACTCCTTATAAGGCTTAATATTTTGCAAATCTGAAAGTTTTTTGTACCAAGAGCAAAATGCTAAATCGCGGACCAACAGAACGACTTACCAAAACTATAAAAGTCCCTTGATGTTTTACTACGCAACCTTAAAACATTAACCTTGTGCGTTTTACTCTGAAATAAGGTTGAGGACCCATGGGAGCCATTATTCTACACTTAGTGCGGACGGGTCGCCCTGGTAATATGAATCTATGAATTCTGGATAATCCCTACGGACTTGGCTACAAAGGGAGGACAAGTTGAAGGTACGGACGACAGCCTGCACATCAAGCTAAATACATGGGCATCTTATCTCGTTGTAATACAGGCTATTTTGCTACAAAAATGTATAGTCTGATGTAGGGTAAACCAGAGAGTGATTGCCCACTGGTAGTGATTGCCCGCTTTAAGAATAATATTGTCAGGTGCTGACTTTGAATCACTCTAGTTATATTTTAATTTACTAAGTAAATGGCTCCGAGATCAATGTACAGTAGATTTAAAATTTACAATAGGAAACACTAAAAAAAAATATTTATGGCGGATTTTGTCAAGACGGGTGAAAATGTTACTCAAACAGGTTAAGACTTTAACAATTTTACTAAGGAATTACTTGCTTAGAGGTTAAATTTTTTTGCAAGTTATTTAATATTCAAGTAATGGTGTATAGTCATGATGAAATTATAAGTGTTTTCTCCATTATCAATGAAAATAACTGATAAAATTTGATTTCTAACGGTCATTTTAACGGTGGGTAATCACTGCACGTAAATCTGTATATTTTTAGTTATTGCCCACCATCATTTCAGTTATTGCCATATGTTAATGTATAGTTATTGCCCAGGGCAATTATTATTAGAGTGTTGCCACCATGCAGTAGTAGTGTTTAAGTTACTCATTGCTAGACTTGTTTTGCAATTTACAGGCATAAATATTGAAATGGCTTTTAATGTTTCATTTTCAGTATGCCAAAGACTCCAAAAGTTCAATATAGCATAGAAAATTTGCAAAAAGCGATCGAAGCTGTTCAAGATGTATCCAACAATTTATCTACAAGATAAATTGCTGAAAAATATGGTTTGGCTTGAAAAAATTGATAAAAATTCAAACGCAAATACAAAAAATGAAAATCCTACGTTAAATCTACTAGTGAAAATGTTAATTGTAAGGAAATAGATGCAACTTTATGGAAGAATAACCAACAGCTAATTGAACATTCTGAGCAACCACTTGAACTGATATCAAAGAAGATAAAAAAATAAATACATATAAAATTCAAATATTTGCGTCATCTATGTTTTGAAGTAGATGATTCTGTCTCTACCGATTCTGACTCATCAACATCAGCTCAAGAAATATTTGATAATATAAGGCCAAACGCAATTTATTTTGAAATTATTATGAAATTTTGAAGACTGTACTTCTAGAATTTGTTTAATGTTTTGTTTTGTTTATTTAAAGCCTATTTTGTCATTTTAAAATTGATTATTTTGTTTTAAGATACTGGGCAATTACTGTGCTTTGATGTGGGCAATTAGTGTAAGTAATGGGCAATGACTGTACTTTTTGGAGGATTTTAAATTTATTTCAATATTTTCTAAGTTACGTAAGTTTTAACTGAAAACTGTTAATATTCTATTTAACAGTTTATTGAGTTATAAGAAAAAAGTCATAAATGGTCGATAATTAAAATACTTTCTTTAATTTTTCATCTCAATGTGTTTGAAATCTTTAAGTGGGCAATAGCTATACGGTTTACCCTACCTACTCGTATTAGATAGACGGAATCACAGAATCGAATGAAATCAAATTGCTGGGTCTACGTTTTAAATGACCAAGGGCAAGGCCAAAGCCAACAGTCTGATTTGACTTTCATTGGGTTAATTAAGAAAATTAATCATTTAAGAGCTTAAAACCTCCTAAAGTGACTGTAGGTTCTTTCTACAAGGCTTCTTAAAAGACAATAGTGACTGAGTTTCTTGCGCTGCTTCTTCTCAGCACTGGTCCATTTATTGTCCCGAAGCAATGGCAGGGTTAATACTGGGACGTGTAAAAGTGCTTTTTAAAAGCCTATTTGCAAAAATAAATTAGTTTTATTAGTTTTTTAAGATATATAGTCATTATGTCGATTAAGACGATTTTAATTTATAGTGGGTTCTGCCCCCGGATTCTTTTTGTCAAGTCTTGTTTATGGTCGTAATTTGGCAGTTTGCAGAAGGAAAGACGCCCTTTCACATCGCCACAATATTTTTGGTGTATAGCAATAAATCCACGTCGTCATAATTATGTTTCCGACGAATGATAAAATAGCGTGCTATATCATGTAGAATTATCGTAAATATGTACCATATGAAACCATTATGCCAAAAGCCATTTGAAAATATTCTTTGAAACCTTCAAACAAACTTGGCATGCCTTTTCGAATTCTAGAACATAAATTGTAACAAAAATAGAAAGCCCAGTTTAGTTCGCGTGACTTCTAGCCAAATTCGGTAAACAATTTAGATGTTGATTCGACTGAATTTACCGGCTCAATAACTGAAGGTTGTGTAAAATTGCTAATATATCACCATGTTTCTTTAGTAATAGAAAATTACTAGGCCACACGCAGAAAGCTCGTTAGAGTAAATAGGAGTAAATACCTAACTAATATACCTCTAAAATATTTTTTAATGTCGAGAATTCGTATTATTTAATTATCATTGACGGGTGCTACAATATACCTCAATTTCGAATCTCCTATATTTCGGCACTGTTGCAAGCGCCATTGCATGATCACGGAGCGGAGTAACCAAGAGTAATTGAGGATTAGGCGAGTGAGACTCGAAATTAAGGTACTTACATGGTAGCAATCCCGTCAATAATAATTTTATTATTCTGTTAGTGACCATGAAAGTTTAAAACAATATATTCGTATTATCTACTTGTCCGATTTAGGAATAGGAAAATACATTCTTGAAAAAAGGTTACGCACGAGTGTAACTTCCTTCCAGAGATTGTACGGTTCCCAAGGGGGTATAAACTTCCCGCATTTTTGCCAAACCAGCGCTTTTGGGTAGGTAAGAGCATGCGCCAAGAATCCCTCTCACCACCAAATTACTGGCAATAAAATATGTTAAGATATTGCAGGTACAGTGCCAGAATAAGGTTATTTTTGTTACAAAGTCGCCCCTATTACAACTTACATAAGGTGCTTCTTTTAACCCTGATGTGCCACCATCTGACAGTGTAATGAGTGCACTCGACAAAAGAAAGAGCGTCGCTGCTCCCCTTGGTGCTACACAAAAGTGTACCTAAATAGGTCGACAAACGAGTCAAACGATGTCATTAAGGTCGTGATTCCGCCGGGGTCCTCTTCAAATGGGAAGAACTCCAGTTTAAGTAGGCACTTAGCCAGTTGCGTGGAGTTGGAATACGCAATCCAAGTGGAGTGTGTGAAATGTGTATTGACAGCCTAATGGCACCAGTGGAGCGGGGAATCACCTTTTACATTTCATCAATATAAATTAGAAATCTGTGCAGAACAGCAGACGTAAACAGCTTCCAAAATCTCCACAATATTATGCGTTGTTTCAAAGTTTCTGATGAAAAACATCTTCTTGACCCTGCTGTATGAATAGCGACGCAGAATCTTAGAGACGATGCGTGAGGAGTAAAGCTCATAGCAGACTTATCAACTCGGAAAGAGATCAACACCGTATCGCATTTCACGAGCTGTCATCGCCTTTCGCGCGTGCAGATAAATGTGCGTTGCAGTATTCGCTGGGTGCGAAGTATAAGGTGGGGGAACCACGAAACGATCGCAGCGCGCGTCATGGCCAAAAAAAGGAACTTTCTGTGGCGGACGCTGTCACTTTTTACTAGCGAGATTTACGTTTTTAGTAAAAAAACATGAGTCACGAAGCTTGCTGCGTAGTTAATTGCAAAAACAATGGCAGAAATAGTGATAAAAAATTCTACTCCACAGGCAAGTTGGAAACGAGAACAATGATGTCGTGTGTGATTGGTCGGAATCCAGTTTTTATGATTAATTTGGCCATGTTTAACTGAAAATACATAAAAGGATGGATTAACCGCCTCGAGTTAATATGGTTACGATCCCTCTCCGGGTTCATAAATGTGCGACATTTATGATGCTTCAATGTTAGACTTACTTTGCTGTTTCCCGTACTAAAACAATCAAAATTAAATCAGGAAAGACGAATTTCCCCTACAGATTTTGAACTTTATTTATCTTTACTCGACGCCTTTATATCTTTATTTGACGCCTTCCCCAACGGACTAATATCAAGGGAATTATATCTAATCCGAGCCTTCAACCCTTCACAAGGCGAACGGGCTATTAATGTCAGCCTTTGTTTGTATGAAAGAAGGCGAACCTTTTGTAATAAGTTTCTAGTGCTGCGGCCGAAGACTTGCGGCTACACGCGAGGCCTTTAGTTGAAAGAAAGGGGAATCGATATTGATCCGTACGATATTGGATTTAGAATTTGAAATCATTTATCAAAGAGAAAGAACCAAAGCTCAAGCGACGTTCTCTCCGAACTTCTACTTGCATAGAATTTGGTTAAATTAATGCCCTCTTTCTGGAAGCAGCCCAAATAATTCTGCTGGAATAGCGCACACGGTAAACTAGACTTAGTCCTCAATTAAATTAAATTCCTTAGGTGATTTTCTTGGAGTCAAATTCAGAGGTAACCTTCACCGGGGTTAAGTAATTGAACGATTGAGTAGGTGTGGCAAGAGTGATCACTTTGCCGGCAGGTCGAGTAAACTGACCCATTCATTTAGTCTTTGTGCCCCTGCACAATGAGGATTTATATGGATTACCAAAGTTTAGTTCGCACTTTATAGACCGATGACCACAGGAAGATAGGAAGCAGAGGTTGGATGAACCTGACATTCAGCCACGAGTTTTTATACCTAACTAGTTTTTAATTAAATTGTTTTTTAACTGGCAAGATAATAAAGCTTACATGAATCGTGACGTATTTTGAACGTTCATATTGAAGAAAGAAAAGCCGCAAAGCGACCAGTGTCATCCCAATTTTATTTCTTTGCTCGTCTTCTAAGCTCCGAGGCGCGCGTGTTCACAAAGCGTTTAGTTTATGCTGATAAATTGACTGATTTAGTTCGCCAATCCATAAAACTTGTCATTAAACTCTGGCCATTATGAAGCTAACAGCTGTATATCTCCACAGGCCTCCCAGACAGTATGCTACTATGGCTGCTGCAGAAACTTCGCGGCAGTCGCCCCAGGTTGCGCGTGTGTGTGCGTCAACACGCCAGCTCGCAATGTTCCGCGTTCTACATAACAGCTGATGACGATGTGTGAGTAGACAACGTCTCCACAGCGGGGCTACTCCGGAAAACATTATCCAAAGTTTCGAATGTTACCCCTCTCACACAAAGCGAGATGCCAGCATAAGCGACGGTGACAGACAAACCAGGAACTACGTAAACTGATTCGGAGTAACCCCCGTGGCTCCTCTGATAGTATGCTGCTATGGCTGCTGCAGAAACTTCGCGGCAGTCGCCCCAGGTTGCGCGTGTGTGTGCGTCAACACGCCAGCTCGCAATGTTCCGCGTTCTACATCACAGCTGATGACGATGTGTGAGTAGACAACGTCTCCACAGCGGGGCTACTCCGGAAAACATTATCCAAAGTTTCGAATGTTATCCCTCTCACACAAAGCAAGATGCCAGCATGAGCGATGGTGACAGGTAGACCAGGAACTACGTAAACTGTTTCGCAGTAGTCCCCCTGGTCTTCCAGACAGTATGCTGCTATGGCTGTTGCAGAAACTTCGCGGCAGTCGCCCCAGGTTGCGCGTGTGTGTGCGTCAACACGCCAGCTCGCAATGTTCCGCGTTCTACATAACAGCTGATGACGATGTGTGAGTAGACCACGTTATCCACAGCGGGACTACTCCAAAAAACGTTATCCGAAGTTTCGAATATTGCCATCCCTCTCACACAAAGCGAGATGCCAGCATAAGCGACGGTGACAGACAGACCAGGAACTACGTAAACTGTTTCGGAGTAGTCCCCCTGGTCTTCCAGGTCTGCTATGGCTGCTACAGAAACTTCGCGGCAGCTGGCCGAAGTTACGCGTGTGTGCGTCAACACTAACGAGCAGGGTTCCGCGTTCTACATCACAGCTGATGACGATGTGTGAGTAGACAAAGACAACGTCTCCACAGCGGGGCTACTCCGAAAAACGTTATCCGAAGTTTCGAATGTTGCCATCACTCTCACACAAAGCAAGATGCCAGCATGAGCGATGGTGACCGGTAGACCAGGAACTACGTAAACTGTTTCGCAGTAGTCCCCCTGGTCTTCCAGACAGTATGCTGCTATGGCTGCTGCAGAAACTTTGCGGCAGTCGCCCCAGATTGCGCGTGTGTGTGCGTCAACACGCCAGCTCGCAGTGTTCCGCGTTCTACATTACAGCTGATGATGATGTGTGAGTAGACCACGTTATCCACAGCGGGACTACTCCAAAAAACATCCGAAGTTTCGAATGTTGCCATCACTCTCAAACAAAGCGAGATGCCAGCATAAGCGACGGTGACAGGTAGACCAGGAACTACGTAAACTGTTTCGCAGTAGTCCCCCTGGTCTTCCAGGTCTGCTATGGCTGCTGNCTATGGCTGCTGCAGAAACTTCGCGGCAGTCGCCCCAGGTTGCGCGTGTGTGTGCGTCAACACGCCAGCTCGCAATGTTCCGCGTTCTACATAACAGCTGATGACGATGTGTGAGTAGACAACGTCTCCACAGCGGGGCTACTCCGGAAAACATTATCCAAAGTTTCGAATGTTACCCCTCTCACACAAAGCGAGATGCCAGCATAAGCGACGGTGACAGACAAACCAGGAACTACGTAAACTGATTCGGAGTAACCCCCGTGGCTCCTCTGATAGTATGCTGCTATGGCTGCTGCAGAAACTTCGCGGCAGTCGCCCCAGGTTGCGCGTGTGTGTGCGTCAACACGCCAGCTCGCAATGTTCCGCGTTCTACATCACAGCTGATGACGATGTGTGAGTAGACAACGTCTCCACAGCGGGGCTACTCCGGAAAACATTATCCAAAGTTTCGAATGTTATCCCTCTCACACAAAGCAAGATGCCAGCATGAGCGATGGTGACAGGTAGACCAGGAACTACGTAAACTGTTTCGCAGTAGTCCCCCTGGTCTTCCAGACAGTATGCTGCTATGGCTGTTGCAGAAACTTCGCGGCAGTCGCCCCAGGTTGCGCGTGTGTGTGCGTCAACACGCCAGCTCGCAATGTTCCGCGTTCTACATAACAGCTGATGACGATGTGTGAGTAGACCACGTTATCCACAGCGGGACTACTCCAAAAAACGTTATCCGAAGTTTCGAATATTGCCATCCCTCTCACACAAAGCGAGATGCCAGCATAAGCGACGGTGACAGACAGACCAGGAACTACGTAAACTGTTTCGGAGTAGTCCCCCTGGTCTTCCAGGTCTGCTATGGCTGCTACAGAAACTTCGCGGCAGCTGGCCGAAGTTACGCGTGTGTGCGTCAACACTAACGAGCAGGGTTCCGCGTTCTACATCACAGCTGATGACGATGTGTGAGTAGACAAAGACAACGTCTCCACAGCGGGGCTACTCCGAAAAACGTTATCCGAAGTTTCGAATGTTGCCATCACTCTCACACAAAGCAAGATGCCAGCATGAGCGATGGTGACCGGTAGACCAGGACCTACGTAAACTGTTTCGCAGTAGTCCCCCTGGTCTTCCAGACAGTATGCTGCTATGGCTGCTGCAGAAACTTTGCGGCAGTCGCCCCAGATTGCGCGTGTGTGTGCGTCAACACGCCAGCTCGCAGTGTTCCGCGTTCTACATTACAGCTGATGATGATGTGTGAGTAGACCACGTTATCCACAGCGGGACTACTCCAAAAAACATCCGAAGTTTCGAATGTTGCCATCACTCTCAAACAAAGCGAGATGCCAGCATAAGCGACGGTGACAGGTAGACCAGGAACTACGTAAACTGTTTCGCAGTAGTCCCCCTGGTCTTCCAGGTCTGCTATGGCTGCTGCAGAAACTTTGCGGCAGCTGGCCGAAGTTACGCGTGTGTGCGTCAACACTAGCGAGCAGTGTTTCGCGTTCTACATAACAGCTGATGATGATGTGTGAGTAGATCTGAGCCTGCATCCAGCGCCTTCTTGCTACCTTTACGAGGTCGTCGGTCCACCTATTCATTCATTGATAGCTGACTGAAAAGACTGTTTTAAGATTACATGCCATGTCACACTTATCGAAGCTCGATTCGCCACTAAAGTCTATAAACATGGAGCATGGAACTACCTGTATAGGACCAGGTACTCCTGAACTTTAAAGTAAGGTAATAAAGTTCAGAATTCGATGGTAGTACAGAGTGAAGACATCGCCTAGGTTTCTAAAACTTATGTTATCAATTTCTTATTGCAGGCTGTTGCAAACCGCGGAAGAAGTGCATCTGCCCAAACTCCTCAAGCCTGAGTTTGGAGGTGGCTACAAGGAGTTCACAGTTCGCGACATGCACTGTTTCCAAAAGGTAACAACTATTTGCTAGATCTATTATAAACTCTTTTGTTCGATTTCAATAGATCAATGTCCTTCAATGGTCATGATAAAAAATTGCTAGCAAAAAGCGTAATTTACTTTTTTAACTCCCATTTTGTTTGTTGCTTAATGCATTGGTAACTACGCAATCAAATAAAAAAAATGTTATGAAAATAATGAGGAGCAAATACTTACCGTACTGAATTGAATAAATCAAATCACATTTCATAAATGAAAATGCACAAAATATTTAATACAATACATAAATGTACAGAGACGCAAAGATCTGTTCAATATTTCGAAATCTACGTATTACCAAATGAAAACGATCAAAAAGCTTTCGAAGCAAATTACGAATTTATCCAATAATATTATTATATTTTCCTCACAAATGTATAACATAACAACAGAATAAAACCTGCATTATCAATTTCCTAACCGAGGTTGAATTTCCCACACACCACCCCAGGGAAATGCGCCAGACATAAATGGTTATTACGCTTGAATATTTTATGACACTTGCAGAGGAATATAATGGTTTTCACTATTGCTGGAGGTGCTATTAGGGCTCAATTTAAAGATTATCTGGGCAGGCTTAATGAGTTTATTATCCAGTAGTAGAAGCCCGAATGTAGCTTATTTAAACTACAATAAAAAAGAAAGAGATTTTTGTAAATTAGTCAAGGGTAATCTCCTGAAACACGAGTTTTATTTACCCAAACGGGAAAGCTATTGGCCTAAGCTGCATTTCACCTGATAGAAAGTGATGATTAAACATTAAGGAAATCTCTAGTACAAGGGATAGGATTTGAAAAAGAAAAGCAAATTATTCTAGATGAAGAAAATGTTTTTAAGACTACATTTACATCACAACATAAGGTGCGATTGCGGTCAATTACGTTCTTTGTTCGGCTTAAAAAAGTAACCATCATAATTCAAGTTGTTTACATAGATTTTAGCAGGTTTTATCCTTGGCAATTAATTAACTAACCAAAGAAAGTAAAACCAACGAAAAACAACTTCAAGCTGAAACATAAACGCCGAATACGGTAATGTTGAACACTCAGCGTCAATCAGAGGTTAAATCAGGTCAAACAAATAGCTGTAATGGCCGTAGTTATTTCTGGAGAGTCTACTGCAGGTTATTTGCCCGAAATTGAGATAAGCATTTGTACAGTCTGCTTTGAGTATTAGATATAATCAGATTAATCTCAAAGTGGAAACTAATTTGATATTAAATTGACAGTAATTAGCGCTACAAACTTTAATATTCACGAAATAAAAACAGTATTCTTCTTCTTTTGTGCCGTTCCCATTTTAGCCGGGCTAGAATGCGCGCCGTATATACTTTATCAACGTCAAAATGTATAGGCAAAATCGATAAAATTACTTGATAACCGCTTATCGCGGCGTGCATCCTAGGCCTACAGGTCGCCCTACTCTTTCTAAACAAAAAAAACCGGCCAAGTGCGAGTCGGACTCGCGCACCGAGGGTTCCGTACAAACCTGCAAGGTTTACAAAGTTCGTTCATTACGACAATCGAGTCATAACTATTTTTTTTTTTCACGGGTTAAAGGCAATTAGATCTAAGTATTTGATATGAATTTCAACTTGATAGCTCTACGCGTTCATGAGGAAAAAAGTAATAAGTTTATATTTATTAAAAAATATATATTTTGTAATGTAACTAAAAATTTAAGGTTTTCGGAATTTTTCCTTTATGTGTGCTATAAAACGTTGCTTCATGCCAAATTTCAAGATTCTAGGTCGACTGGAAGTACCCTTTAGGTTTTGATTCCCTTGCGAGTACTTGCGAGTTTCAAAATATGCAGCTTAAATTGCTGTTTCTTTTGATTGCGTTGACATAGAAGTTTGATTTTGTTACAGCTTAAAGGTATTATAGACCTGAGTATTTGGTATGAATTTCAATTTAATACCTCTACGCGTCTATGAGGAAATGGGTAGTAAGTTTAAAATTATTAAAAAAATATATATTATGTGATGTAACTAAAAATTTATGGTTTTCGTAATTTTTCCTTTATCTATGCTATAAGACGTTGCTTCGTACCAAATTTCAAGATTCTGAGTTCACGGGAAGCACCCTGTAGGTTTTGATTCCCTTGCAAGTGTCGAAAATTTGCGGCATAAACGGCCATATCTTTTGATTGCGTTGGCTTAGAAGTTTGATTTTTTCACAGCTTCAAGGGACAGTAGACCTGAGTAATTGATATAAATTTCAGCTTCATACCTCCACGCGTTCCTGAGAAAAAGGGTCTTGACAGACGGACGGACGGACAACAAAGTGATCCTATAAGGGTTCCGTTTTTTCCTTTTGAGGTACGGAACCCTAAAAATGATTCACTTTTACGTTTTAGTATTTTTCGTTAATTCATGTATTAATTTATTTAAATATCTACGCAATCTTTAATAAATTTCTAATGCACTAACGATTTAAGGGCCATTGGCATCTCTCGGCCTTACAACGTCAATATTATTCTATACCGACTGTACCTACGACCTGCGTGACTCCATGGCGTGACCTCCTGAAATAGCTCATTAAGGCGATTAGAGTCCTCAATGACCTTGGGCGTTTGACCTTCACGCCGCGAGCAACACCCGCGTACCCCGCACCAAAAACTCCGATTTGACACCGATCAAAAATACACGGGCATAGGTAGATACAGAATAGAAGCTCTTTCTTCATACATTACTGCCTATTATTTTAAACTTAAATTGATGAACCTTGATGTCGGTGTCATTTAACTCAGGCGTAAAGGTATTTAATAAAAATAACAAAATCCATGAACATTTTGTACGGGATAAAATTTTATTTTATTTTTCGTAAATTTGGCGCGATACGCCACGCTTGAGTAGAATTTTTACTCAAATGTGACGTCACGCGACATTTCAACTCAATATAATACTGTAATTATTCGATTATGGAAAAAAATAAAAAATATGAGTCTAATATTTTCTAATTATCTGTCTGACGGACTAAATAGAATTTCGATTTCATTACCCAGTCATCATCCCTATTGGAACGCATTAGTACCTACCTAGTATTGTCTATGGCCTAAAAAAGCAAATGTTTCTGCTTTTGTCTATCACTTATGAAGAATAAACTGAAAATGTATTTGTCTTTTTATTAGAAATCCTTCATCAATGAGGGCTATCGTTTTTATACTTAACAGTTGGCACCCCTGGCGATTGACAGGACCTTACTCTACAGTGGCGCCATCTTGATGAGTGCAAATGCGATAGTCCCGCTACCACTTTAGCGCTCACAAGTTGGCGCCACTGTCTTCGCTACTAGCAAGTGACAGGACCTTACTCTACAGTGGCGCTAACTGGTGAGCGCTAAAACGATAGCCCTCATTGATTGAGTTCAAATTTCGGATATACGTGTAATTCGGGTGACAATGCAATATTGTGATGACATGGAGCTGATCTGATGGTAGAGCTGGAATGCCAGTGGCCCCATAGCAACTCCGGGAATAAACGATATTATTNCTCAATATAATACTGTATTTATTGACGTGGTTTTCGTTCAAATTTCGGATATAGGTGCATGTAATTCGGGTGACAATGCAATATTGTGATGACATGGAGCTGATCTGATGGTAGAGCTGGAATGCCAGTGGCCCCATAGCAACTCCGGGAATAAACGATTCCATCGAGTTTAGGCTCGTTTGATTCGTATTTATTTATTATTATCTATACTTATAATAAATCTGTAGAGAGGTCAATTCTGTACATGAAATATATTTTCAAAATAACTATCAGGGGGTAATTAGTGATCGATACTGATGCCAAAAATACAATCAGTAAAATTTTTGTCTGTCTGTATGTTCCTTATAGAAACAAAAACTGAAAAAAACTTTTACTGGGGTCAAAATTGGACGTTAGGGAGACCATGGCGAGGCCTATCGATGGTTGAAGAATTATCCATTGTTTTTGGGACACCCTGTATAAGCAAGTACCTAATNTCTGACTGCACGTACTCTATGAACAATTCTGACATAAAATCTATTGTCGAACAAAAGCTGGGTTGCACCATCTTACTTCAACTTTGACAAGCGTCAAAAGTCTGTCTAACTCCATACAAAAAACACCGGTTATCGCCAAAGCTACGGTCAAAGTTAGGTCACGTCAGGTGGTGCAACTTAGCCAAAGAAAAAATTCATTTTGATCGCTAATGTCAGTTTGTAGCGAGTGACACAACCTCCCCGTCTGAAGGCCAGCGGCCGACTGCCGCCCGCACCCCGCGAAGGCCCCCTCAACAGCAAAACGTTCGGAATTTATCAAAAGTAAAATTTATGAATGAAAGTAATGTTCGATTGAAAAACGCAACGTGTCATTTAAAGATTAAAGAATTCCCAATCTATTCGTGCAAAAATCTTTTAAATTAACACAGCCGTTTTGGAGGAGTAGGGAATTTAAGTAAAAAATCGATGTCCCGCATTTATTTTTTTAATCCAAAACAAAGAGACTTAGCGAAAATTCAAACGTCACAAATGTAGTCCTTGAACTGTTGTATAACATATATTTTTTTCAACTATTTCTGTCCAGCAGTAAAAGAGGAGTAGGCTTTACAAAATGCCCATTTGGCGCGGATTGAGGACACAAATCGCCTTAATTCAGCGTTGTAGGGCGGTGTAAGTTTCAGTGGCTCGGCTTGGCATGCAACTGTGTCAGTAGGAATCGCTTGAGATGCCAAATTGTTAGAGCTAATTCGGTTCATGAAGAAAATAGGCTTTTACGAATAATAATCTCTAATATTGCATGTAGGTAGGGATTACGGAATGGATTGTATGAAGCTATGATAATATCGGACTTGGTAGAAACTAGGTATTTTGATATTTTTTAGAACTGTATTTCACTGAGGTAAAGTGGCAACTGCTTATAAAAATAAATAATGGATATCTCACTTCTAAACTTAAATCTAAAGGAACTGAAATTCTGCTACCCTGTATACAAAGTTATTATTATAAATAATTAGGGCACTTGTACTTAATTAAAAGTCTACCACAAAATTGATTGTGAAATACAGTTGCATGGCGATCGAATTCAGCAAAAGCTCTGTCTAAATAGAATTACGTGCAGGGTATTGGTGAACCTGAACGTTTTCGCTGTATTTCTTTTCTAACTTATGCAACTCTAAAAGTAAGCATATCGAATAATACCCCTCAAATGAGATACTTTTCAGCTTTCGAAACCATTTGAATTATGTGCGATCCCCGTGTTATTAATGCTTTTTCCCATTTGCCCAGGGTTCCTCAGCGGCCGAGCTACTAAACTCACAAGAGCGTGGGGCGTTGGTGAAACATGTATTGGAGTCGGCGCGCGCAGAACCGGGCGATGAGCATGCTTTGGAACCGGCGCTGACGCTGCGGCCTGGACAGAGCATCGGTTGGTTTGCACCTTATTACTACGTAGTTAAGGCACAGAATGGTTTAAACGGAAGGGTCACTTCGCATTTTAAGAAATTGCGACTCTCAGGACTACGGAATAAAGTGCAATTTAGTTATAGGGCTCTGGGCGACGAGATGGGTTAAAGCATCGGTTGGTTCACATTTAGAGTAGTTTGCACCTTATTACTTGGTTGTTAAAGCACAGAATATTTGGAGCGTCAAGAAAGTTATTTCGAAAACACATTCAAAGGAAAAGCGAGTCTCAGTGCTATGCAATAAAGTGCAATTTGCTTAGAGCGCGTTGGTGTAACACGTATTGGAATCGGCACGCTCCAAACCGGGCTTTGGAACCAGCGCTTACGCTGCGGCCTGGACGGACAGAGCATCGGTTGGTTTAGATTGAGAGTATATTAGAAAAATCCTTCCTTCCTTTTCATCCAACAGACTGAACCAAGGCATTTTAAGATTTTGAACAAAGGCCTGCTGGAAAAATGCCTCCTCAAAGAATTTCCACAAAAACTAGCTGTCCGTATCCAGGCGGTTCCCGCAACCTTCAACATGGCGTCGGTCTACTTCTTCCGTAGTGCAGTTGCCACAAAATGTCTACCTTAATGGCCATCCCTTTTTCGCGCTGTATCTTGCTCATTGCTATTTGAGAAAAATATTTATTTCACACAAATAACAAAAGAAGTGGCACTTTTTTTAAATTTATGTATATTTTTCTTCATCAGTGCCAGCATGCGTGAGCAGAGGTGTGGTGGCCAGTATGTTCCCACTTCACGAACGGAACGCGCTGGAAAACCTTAGGAAGAAGTGGGTCAAGACTTTCTTCTCTCCACAACCTTTAGGTGAGAGCTGTTTAACCCTTCAATCCCTGCGAATCCTGCTTGGGGTTTGATGGGTTAAAATTTAGTTTGATCCATCTGAGTCATACGCTACACACTATTTAATATGTGTACGATCCGTATACAAAAAATGGTTAAGAAGGTTTTAATAAAATACCAACACCACTTATGTATTTACCCTACATTTTTTGAGCAAATAAATAATTTGAATTTTAACCCTATCACTACTAATATTATAAAATTACAAATCAAAACATTTTGTATGTATTTCAGATGAAATTAGCGAATACTTTGGAGTAAAAATAGCGATGTACTTTGCTTGGCTCGGACATTACACACAATCGTTAACAGTACCTGCAGTAGTTGGTTTTATTTTTTGGGTGAGTAATGAAATTTACAGGATTTTCGCACTTGGTCCTTCGAGCCGGATGTTTTAATTATTTTATGTTTCAGATTTGGTTGGGCACAGCAAATGAAAACTGGAAGGATATAGCTTATGTATTATTCTCACTGTTTAATGTGCTGTGGGCTTGTGTTTATTTGGAGACGTGGAAAAGGTAGCTTTTTTAACGCAGACATTACATTGTTAGAAAGGAGCGTAGTTATTAATGAGTTTTGTTTTCAGATACTCCAACGCTTTGGCTTACAAGTGGGGCACATTGGACCAAAGAGATGACTTGCTTGTTGAGCCTCGACCCCTTTTCGAGGTAATTTTGTTTGTATTTATTATGACATTATAATTACATATATCAACTTCGTAGTTGAAAGATCATCACTATCTTCCACCACTAACCAGACGGAGGTTAACATACCATTGTTACATTGTCGGCATTCCAGCTCAAGCGTTTCGCTGTCTTTTTTTATAATGCGAACAGCTAGGGGCGAATTCGATGCCAGCTGCTGTCTTTACCGAACACTATTATCCGGGCCTTTTCAAGGCAAGAGTGAATAGGGCAAGTACGTACCATCCTAGACTGCATCTCACTTAACATCAGGTGCGATTGCGGTCAAATACCTGCCTTGTTTTGCATAAAAAAAGATCTTTGCGTACGTCTGATATCGGAGTGACTTTGTATGGTATGTACTTATTTATTTACAGGGTGAAATGGGTACAAGCCCTGTAACAGGGAGGCCAGAGCCCCAATACGCTGCGTGGCGACGACGCGTGTGGCGCCACTGTGTGTCGTTGCCAGTGATGCTAGTATGCCTTAGTGTGGCCACTGTGGCCACCTTCGCCTTTCTGCGGGCTCAGGTAAGAAACATTCAAATTCTTTAGTATGTAGCGTAGGTCCTTTCTTGGGAAAAACAGGTAGACTGGTGCTTAGAAATCGTGGAAGAAACTCAAATATGGAACGCACCTTATTCCAAAATATCTCACCTTCCTCTTCCTCAAGCTTAGAATGACCACCGCTGAACTGGCTTGTCGCCACGTTCGCACTGCGCTCAGGTGAGTTGATACAGTGTGAAATGGGTACAAGCCTTGTAACAGAGAGGCCGGAGCCCCAATACGCTGCGTGGCGCCACTGTGTGTCGTTACCAGTGATGCTAGTATGCCTTAGTGTGGCCACTGTGGCTACCTTCGCGTTTTTGCGGGCTCAGGTAAGAAACATTCAAATTCTATAAATAAAGTATGTGTTTTTGGCCAAACTTAATGACGATAGTCCCGTGGAGGTTTGTGCTATTATTATGAACAGTGTTGAAGGTCTTATTAATAGGTAAATTAATACTGTAAACTGTTTGTATACCTATTACAAATAAATAAATAAATAGGTACAGCCTAGATACTTAAGCTCGTTTTCACCATCAATCTCTGATTTTTATGTGACGCCTATGGTAACACATAACAGGAATTTCGTTTTCATATGGGTCACTTAAAAATTAAGGATTGACAGTGAAAACGGGCATTAAACACATCTCAAATATAGCTTGCCCTACCACCACTTCGGGACAACATATCGGCTGGTGCTGGGAAGAAATGGCGGATGAAACTCAAACATGGAATGCACTTTGTTCCAAAATACCTCACATTCCTCCTTCTTAGATAACAAAAGAAACACTGCTGAACAAAGCTTACGTCATATCTAGTCATAGTCGGCCGTTTGGTGTAGTGGTTCGAAACGGACTACTATTCCGGAGGTAGCGGGTTCGATTCCCGCACAGTACAAACATTTGTGTTCATAAACATATTTGTATTGGACTGGGTGTTTTCTATGTATAATAAGTATGTATTTACAAAAAAAAAGTATTTAAGTATGTTTATATCCGTTGTCTAGTACCCATAGTACAAGCTTTGCTTATTTTGGGACTAGAAGCGCAGTGTTAAATGTCCAAGGATATTTATTATTATTATTATTTATTATATGATCGAGTTGAAAATCTAACCTAATTTTATTGAGTAGTATTAGGCCACGCCCACTCTACTCAGGAATTGGTAAAAGGCGACTAAGATATAAATAAGCGAACAGCAGACATCCCCAACCTGTGTTGCCAACTTTTTTTTTTAAAGATTATTCGTTAAAGTGTACTGAGTGTGTAGTTAGATTCTTTCCGGGAACTTCATCCTCCATTTGACCCTGGTAAAATAGGGTTCCGCACCTGCAGTGACATTTTCGAATAGAGAGAAAAAAGGATTTGTAATGTTTAGATGTTGTTACATCTTATCTCCTATGGCCAACAGGCCATAACCCTAAAATGTAGGACATGCAAATACTCAAATCTATTTTGTTTGTAATTTGTGAATTTTGTTCCCAGGATTGGTGGGAAACTAGGATAGTATATTTCACGTGGATACCACGGGCATTTCTAGCCATAATTATCGCAGTCGAGGAAGAAGTGTACGCCCGGATAGCAAGATGGCTCAACGATAAAGGTAACAAGTCATAAATAATAATTTTTCAACTTTTTGGTTTTAATTTTAACATCTTGACTATCTTTGTGAGAAAATTTTGAACTCTTTAGTGTGAGTTTAGTGTGATAAATTAATACAATATTAATGAAGACACCAGTTTATGTGTTGAATTTACGTAGTTTTTATGATGTATGGATTTTTGTATAGTTTTATAACTAAAGTTACTCATACACATTCTATTATTTACTTCAAAACTTTGTTTCCTTGCCACTATCCAAATGATATGATGTGTATGGGTAGCTTTTTATTAGGTATCCTGTAATGTCTCTGAATTAAAAAATAAATTCACAATTTATTCATAAAAGAATAACGTAATACTTTTTCTGCATGAAGAATAGTTACTGTCTTATAGTTAAACTAGCACATACCTTAAATAATAGAGTATGTTTCTAAATTAAAATATTAAATAGATTATTATCAGTATACATAAAAACCTAGTTTAATAAATAGACCACATATCGTAGTTATATGTTTAATACGTATAGTAGATGATAATACTATAGTGCCTTATATTTTCTCTTTACTGCTTACCAAACGGGACTGGATTATAAACAACTTCGAATTGTATTAAAATGGTAACGAAAAATCATGATCTCCCGCCATTCGCAGAAAACTATCGTCTCGAGACAAAGTATGAAAATCACCTGATTGTGAAAATTGCATTGGTTTGTATTTAAAAGCTGCCATAGACTAACACCATGCTCAGAGCTAAGCTTCAATCACGCTTTGCATACCATAGACAAAAGGAAAAAGGTTTTTAACCGACACATGGTAATCTATGGACATAACTTAAAAGCACTATGATGTATCTTGCAACTGCACGCGGTTTTGTTTTGCTTGCATGCAAAATAAAATGTTGAATAATAAAATAATGCGAATAAAACACAGACACCCGCATTGATACAGTTAACTCATATTTTATAACTATAGAAATTATTAGCTAAATAAATAGGTACTGTTGTTAGTTTTTGTAAGGGCAGTATAACACTGATGATTTGCAAGCGAGATTCAGAGCGAGTCGAGTCTCCCGAATGATTTGTCATTTAAATAGTGGATTTTTAATATTTTTCATAAAACCTGCTATTTGCTATGAGTGGATGATTTTTTCCATTATCAGCTGATCAACTGAAAGAACCATAATATTGCTGATTCATACGAATCTAAAATTATCCTTATAAAATACCTTCCTTTAAGTATTCGAAACTACATTTTAAGCATCCCAATGAGAAGCCATACATTTATAACTTCTCGCTCTCAGTCGATTAAAACTCGCTTGCAAAACTGTTAGTGTGTTAAAGAACTAGGTTGATGTTGTCATGATTATGTATTAAAGCATTTTCGTCGCACACTTAGTGACGTACACAACATTATCTAAATCACGTACACATTTATTATGCATCGCTTCTTCGTTAATGTATTGAAATAAATAAAATTAAAACGATAAATAAATATTATATTGCTTTTCGAATTTGATGTTAATTTGCAAACACTTAACCAACTGATAGAGTTATAAAACAACTGTAAAATCATCTTAGAACTCATCGATTCATTCATCACTTTACTTACCTATAAATATTATTTATTTAAACAAATTGTTTTTTCGTTTTCAGTTTCAATTCGTGAACTCTTTTATGAGCTTGTTCTACATCGCGTTTTATATTCAGGATATGGATAAGTTAAAAGAGGTATGTAAATGTACTAATTTCAGTATGAGAATTTGAGTTACTATAATATCTATAAAAGTATACGTTTTTGTAGCACAATAGCGCCTGTTCGTTCGTTCGTTTCAGCCGAATGACGTCCACTGCTGGACAAAGGGACAAGGTTTTCCACAATGAACGGTCCTGCGCTGTCCGCATCCAGGCTCTTCCCGCGACCTTCATCAGATCGTCGGTCCACCTAGTAGGAGGCCTGCCCACGCTACGTCTTCCAGCCCGTGGTCGCCACTCGACAACTTTTCTGCCCCAACGGCCATCGTCTCTACGAGCTATGTGCCCCGCCCACTGCCACTTGATTTTAGCAATTCTGCGAGCTATATCGGTCACTTTGGTTCTCCTGCGGATCTCATTTCTGATTCGATCACGCAGGGAAACTCCGAGCATAGCCCGCTCCATCGCCCTTTGATAAAAGCGGCTGTTATAAAAATATAAGTGACCACAATGTTAGGCCCGGTTTCCACCAAAGCTGAAAGATGTCTTTGAATAACCAATCTGTGGTGGAATCGTGTAAAGCAATCGTAATCATTTGACAGTTCATAACATACGATTATTCTGTCAAACGCTTTGTTTATCTGACTTTATCGTACCTTAAGAACTGTCAAATGATTACGATTGCTTTACACAATTCCACCGCTGATCTCGTCATTTCTCCGCTCAGCTTAGGTTTGGAAATCTGATTGGTTATTCAACCAAATCGCCTCCGCTTTGGTGGAAAGAGGGCCTTAAACCTTGATGTGCCATCTTGTTTACACGTTTGAACGCCTGCTTAAAAGAATCGATAGCGAAAATGTGTATTATCTAGTTGTATTACGTGCATTTTTTCATCAAAACTGTAATTTAATACATGTTTGTTGTATTTCTTTCAGCAACTAGCAGTGTTGCTAATAACGCGACAAGTGATAGGAAATCTGAAGGAATCGGCTTTGCCGTATCTTATTGAGAATTTGAGGTTGGCGAAGATTTGTATCGACGTTTTCGGAGCCTTAAGTCCCAGTAAAGGTAAGCAAATATAGCACCAACGAATTCAATAGTGGCGTAAATCGGTGTATTTTGAAATATTAACTTTGTTCTTAGTCATCATATCTTTGCTACATAATGATACTGTCCTTTTCACATTAGAGACCAAATTCGTTCGCGAATCACCTAGCAGTCATACGTCCGAAACACGCATGTAAAAATACACTATCCTTTCATCGCTTCTATTTTCTGAAGAAGTTCGCGTGAACAGAACAGTGCCGAAATATCGGAAACTCAAAATTAAGGTACATGGTAGCAATCCCTTCAATAATAAGTTCATCTAATTAAAGTACATTTTCCCTTATTAATCAATCATCCTTCATTGTAACTTTAATATGTAAACGGTATGATGAAACAAAAAAAAGCAATCAAGTTTGTCAACTTTATACCCAAACCTTTTCAGTGCCAACATCAGCACAGCTAACAGAGATGTTCGACAAAAAAACGGACTCTTCAGGAGACGCGCCCGAGAATAGTCTGATCAACGGCACCGACCCTGATCGAAGGGATTCTGAACCCATCGTCGGGCAGAAGGTCATACATCAGGCCGAGCTGGAGTCGCAGCTGTTTAAGGTGACGGGAATATTCCCTCTTCTCGTTCCCACCACATACAGATATGTAAGAAGACCGATTCGTCCGGAGACGCGCCTGAGAATAGTCTGATTAACGGCACCGACCCTGATCGAAGGGACTCTGAACCCATCGTCGGGCAGAAGGTCATCCATCAAGCCGAGCTGGAGTCGCAGCTGTTTAAGGTAACGGGAATATTCCTACATAATATAGAGATGTAAGAAGACCGATTCGTCCAGAGACGCGCCTGAAAACAGCCTGATTAACGCCACCGACCCTGATCGAAGGAACTCTGAACCCATCGTCGGGCAGAAGGTCATCCATCAGGCCGAGCTGGAGTCGCAGCTGTTTAAGGTAACTGGAATATTCCCACCTTTCGTTACCATCACATACAGAGATGTAAGAAGACCGCTTCGTCTGGAGACGCGCCTGAAAACAGCCTGATCAACGGCACCGACCCTGATCGAAGGGACTCTGAACCCATCGTCGGGCAGAAGGTCATCCATCAGGCCGAGCTGGAGTCGCAGCTGTTTAAGGTAACGGGAATATTCCCACCTCTCGTTCTCACCACATAGAGATATGTAAGAAGACCGCTTCGTCTGGAGACGCGCCCGAGAATAGTCTGATCAACGGCACCGACCCTGATCGAAGGGACTCTGAACCCATCGTCGGGCAGAAGGTCATTCATCAGGCCGAGCTCGAGTCGCAGTTGTTTAAGGTAACTGAAATATTCCCACCTCTCGTTTTCACCATATACAGAGACTAGCTTTCCTCCCGCGGCTTCGCGCGCGTGGACTACATTATCTACATATTTTACGGAACCCTATTTTCTTCCAAAATAAAATTTAGCCTATGTTACTCGTGGATAATATAGCTTTCGAATGGTGAAAGAATTTTAAAAAACGGTCCAGTAATTTTTGAGCATATTCATTACAACCAAACAAACAAACAAAGTTATAATATTAGTGTAGATGTAAGAAGACCCATTTGTCCGGAGACGCGCCTGAGAATAGTCTGATCAACGGCACTGACCTGATTGAAGGGACTCTGAGCTCATCATCAGGCAGAAGGTCATCCATCAGGCCGAGCTCGAGTTGCAGCTGTTAAAAGTAAGATCTTGTACAGGAAAACCCACCTTATCGTCATCGTTTTAAAGACCTCATCTGCTGGACAAAGGCCTCAAAGATCCTAAGCTCTCACATCCAGGTCCTTCCCGCGACCTTCATTAGCAAAAATTGCAAAAAAAACAATACACTGCTGTCAGCCATAATGTAAGGATGTTGTTTTTTAATTTTATTTCCTGAACTACGCACTTAGATGCTTGATAAGTTAAACTTGTTCATGGTTGGTTGTTATTTACAGTTTGTGTCATAGCTGGGTCGATAATGCCTACCTCTTTTATTTGTCCACAGTACGAAGGCACTTTCGCGGAGTACCTCGAAATGCTGACGCAACTCGGCCACGTAGTTCTCTTCTCATCTGCCTTTCCCTTGGCGGCGCTGTGCGCTCTACTTAACAACGCGGCGGAGGTGCGAGCGGACGCGTTCAAACTGTGCCACGTGGCGCAGCGGCCCTTCGGCGAGCGGATCAGCAACATCGGCAGCTGGCAGGTCAGTGGCCGGTGACGTCACACGCTGAACACGCGGCGGAGTGCGAGCGGACGCGTTCTAACTGTGCCACGTGGCGCAGCGGCCCTTCGGCGAGCGGATCAGCAACATAGGCAGCTGGCAGGTCAGTGGCCGGTGACGTCACACGCGGCGGAGTGCGAGCGGACGCGTTCAAACTGTGCCACGTGGCGCAGCGGCCCTTCGGCGAGCGGATCAGCAACATAGGCAGCTGGCAGGTCAGTGGCCGGTGACGTCACACGCGGCGGAGTGCGAGCGGACGCGTTCAAACTGTGCCACGTGGCGCAGCGGCCCTTCGGCGAGCGGATCAGCAACATCGGCAGCTGGCAGGTCAGTGGCCGGTGACGTCACACGCTGAACACGCGGCGGAGTGCGAGCGGACGCGTTCAAACTGTGCCACGTGACGTCACACGGTAAAATACGCACTTGAAGTCACTTATAGGGGTCCTATATTTATGATGTCACTTGTAGGTTATGTTCACACAGCTTATGACCGCAGTCTGTGGAGGAACACTATCAGTGGTCGCGATCCTTATCAGTGAGGGACCGAGGAAGAAAAGAAGAGAGTAGGTTATGTGTTGATTTTAAATGGAATATTATCAGTAAACGAAAATGTGCCGTTTCTTATTGAATTATAGACTATTTTGGCTCCATGACTGTTTCGATAAAGATTTGTAAATAGTTTCCGAATCCCTATTGTTTATGTTAGTCTGGTCTGTGAGCACGTAGAATTTTGTCCAATGACCCCAAGCTACCCATCCTTATCGCTCGCGCGTAATTATGTTGTTGTTGCTCTCGCACACTCACTGCGGGCGCCCGTCGCACAGTCGCGACAGCAATACAGTGTGAGTCACGTTAAAGTGTACATATGAAAATAGATGAAATTAGACCTATTTTTATCGACAAAAAAGAGGTCAAAAAATTTTTGAGTTTTTTTTTAAATTTTTTATAGATTTTTTTTTCTTCCAGTTACTTATTGTAAAGAAAACATAATAACTTTTAAACTAAGCGGTATATCTTAAAAAAATAAAAACAGTAATAATGCTAAATAACAGGCAATACTAAAAAAATACATAAAATACACAAAAAAGGCCAACAAATAATAAAAAAATTATACTTTTTGAAAAAAATCCGCTTAAAAATTCGTGTTTTTTTGGTTATTTGATAAATTTCTCTAAAAAATGCCCCTATAACCGGTAGTTTTTATTACTTTGTATTATTCTCTATCGTATTACCTTCGTAAAACGAAAAATCGCATGTCTCTATCCCTATCACAACGTTTGCAATGATCGTTTGAACTAAGCATCTCCGGGCGCGCCATTCAACGCTTCGTTAACAACAAAACTGAAAATGGCTCTAGATTTGTAATTTTGATAAAGACAAGTTAGATTTGAAATAAAAACAAAAGATTTCGAAGTAAAATAAGCATTTTAGTTAAAATTTAAATTGTCTCTACCTGTAGCGGAGAATAATGTTGTGGCAGGCCTTTGTTCAAACGATCATAACAAATGTTGTGATAGGTATAGAGACATGTTATTTTTGGTTTTACAAAGATAATACGATAGAAAATAATACAAAGTAATAAAAACCACCGGTTATAGGGGCATTTTTTGGAGAAATTTATAAAATAACCAAAAAAACACGAATTTTTAAGCAGATTTTTTTCAAAAAGTATCATTTTTTATTATTTGTTGGCATTTTTTGTGTATTTTATGTATTTTTTTAGTATCGCCTGTTATTTAGCATTATTACTGTTTTTATTTTATCAGGATATACCGCTTAGTTTAAAAGTTATTACGTTTTCTTTACAATAAGTAATTCAAAGAAAAAAAATTCTATAAAAAATTAAAAAAAAATCTCAAAAAATTTTTGACCTCTTTTTTGTCGATAAAAATAGGTCTAGTTTCATCTATTTTCATATGTACACTTTAACGTGACTCACACTGTATAATAGACAGTTTGACACCATACCCCAATAATTCTGAACCACAACTGTTTTAAAAAGACCTTACATTCAGGTCTTAAAAACTTAATTCATCTTAAATTACCTGTAAATTACGATTTTTGTTCGCATTGTAATTGAAAAGAGTAGTTTGATTGAGTTGACAAAATAGTGACGTCACTTGCTTGTAATGCCATACAAAATCTATGGGAGAGTTTCGTTTTGACAGTTTTAAAAAGTACGTCAATGAGGGCTATCGTTTTAGCGCTCACCAGTTGGCGCCACTGTAGAGTAAGGTCCTGTCACTTGCTAGTAGCGAAGACAGTGGCGCCGGCTGGTGAGCGCTAAAGTGGTAGGAGGACTATCGCATTTGCACTCATCAAGATGGCGCCACTGTAGAGTGAGGTCCTGTCAATCGCCAGGGGTGCCAACTGTTAAGTATAAAAACGATAGCCCTCATTGAGTGGTGGTGTCAACATGTCTATTACGCGCGACCGATAAGGATGGGTAGCTTGGGGTCATTGGACAAAATTCTACGTGCTCACAGACCGTGCTAGAAGTTTTTTTTTTCCCCTTTTTATATCTGCAATCGACTTAGGTCATAATCAGATGTTTTGTCTTGCTTTTTTGTTTGTGTTCATGAGGAGGGGTATTCCAGTAAATTCTCTCCCTCGGTTTTTACTAATTCACGTAGCAATCTAGTCCAGCCTTCCAATATTCAGTCCAAGCCACTAGCATCTTTGGTCCAACTGTAATATTTGCCATCTTTTCAGTCTTGTGGTGGTCTTGTGGGTTTGTTCCACAATTTCTCTAGCAAGTTGGTTTGTGTGATGTTTTAGCCTTTCCTTATATTTGGTACAGTATTTGCTCACCTCCTCCCTGACTGTCGGCATCTCCAAGTACTCGTGTATCTCTACATTTCTAGCGAACCATGGTGAATTTGAGATTGCCCTCAGTGTTTTATTCTGAAACCTTTGGAGGATTTCAAGGTTGGAATTACTGGCAGATCCCCAGAGTTGAATCCCATAAGTCCATATAGGCTTTATTATGCATTTATAGACCGGCATTTTGTTGTTTAAACTGAGGGATGATTGTCTCCCAATCAGCTAGCCGTGCTAGAAGTACTCGCAATATTTACGTACCGTTTTGTTTTCAGCACGCAATGGAAGCGATGGTGGGCGTGGCGGTGCTGGTGAACTGCGCGCTCATCGGGCTCTCGGGGCCCGTGCACCGCCTGCTGCCCGGCGCCGCGCCCGCGCACTCCGTGCTGCTCGTCGTGGCGTTGGAGGTCTTGTGCGCTTGTAATAAGAGCTATATTCCCACAGCAAGAAGCCGACGACAGCCAGCGCTCCGTAGCACTAGAGGTCTTTTGCCTTTGCAATATGAGCTATATTGCCATAGCGTGTATCTTACGGTTCGACGCCGCGCCCGGGCGCCCGCGCATTCGGTGCTCCTCATCGTGGCGTTAGAGGTCTTATGGCGTTGTAATATGAGCTATATTCCCATAGCGTGTAGCTTACTGCCAGATACTGCGCTCGTGCACTCCGTGCTCCTCATCATGGTACTGAAGGTCTTAGGACAGTGCAATACGTCCTATATTCCCACAGCGTGTAGCTTACTGCACGACGCCGCGCCCATGCACTCCGTGCTCTTCATTGTGGCCTTAGAGGTCTTGTGCCTTTGCAATACAGTCTATACTTCCACAGCGTGTCATTTCAATACGGCTCATATTCCTACAGCGTGTAGCTTACTGCCAGACGCTGCGCCCGCGCACTCATTAGGGGCATTAGGGGTCTTCTGGCGTTGTAATATGAGCTATATTCCCACAGCATTTAGCCTGTGTCAGCTAGTGCTGCTCTTCGTGGGTCTTATACCCTTGCAATACGGCCCATATTCCTATAGCCCGCAATGAGGCGATGGCGGGCGTGGCGGTGCTGGTGAACTGCGCGCTCATCGGGCTCTCGGGGCCCGTGCACCGCCTGCTGCCCGGCGCCGCGCCCGCGCACTCCGTGCTGCTCGTTCCATCGCCTGGTCGATCGACAAACCGGTCGGGTGTCGGATGTTCTCGGTCACGATCGGTCGCCGCTTCGAGCCGTCCATCCAGGCGATTTCGATCTTCGGCGCGGATCCAGCATCAGCCCAGAACATTCTTCCCATTTGCGGGTCCAGGACTATCGACGTGGGGCTTTCAATACCAGCGGACACAAGCGCTCGTCGGTACCTTCCGTCTGTTCTAGCGACCATCACGCGTCCGCGCGGTTTCGATCCAGTTCTGTCAGTTTCAGTCCAGTACAAGTTATCGCCCATGTAGTCGACGGCCAACGCGGTCGGTTTGGAGTTTCCTTTCATGTTTAAGTCCTGGGCGAATCCTGTCTTCACCTGTCCCTCCAAGGCGTTGACCATGTAGGACCTCTTGATTGTCTTGTCGTAGCTGTCAGCCCAGAACACCATCTCTCTCTTGGGGTCGTAGTCGATGGCCTCTATTCTCTTCTCGGAGGTGATGACGTCGAATTCGTCGTTCTTGTCCTGTACGAAGGCGCGGATTTCGGGCCCGTTGGCGAACATGAGGACCACTTCGCCGTCTGTCGCTTTGCAAACGCCCGAGAGGCTGTCTGCCAATCTGTAAGTAAAATGACATTTTAATTAGCATTTCACAGTCAGTTTATTACGCGTGATCTAAATTACATTATCATTAGCACCTCAATCTGACCCAAAATGTCCTCTCAATTATTTTTGAACTCTAAAGAAAATTAAAGTTAAAATCCTAAATATGTTAAGAGATTTTAGTATGGCCTGTAATGTTGCTTTCCGGCTTCTTCCTCGGCCCGTCACTGATGAGGATCGCGACCACATAGTGTTCCTTCACAGACTGCGGTCACAAACTGTGTGGACCGCCCAATGTAAGTTTCCGCCCACCGTCTTCCTCACCGCGTCTGACCATCTCGTCGGTACCCTGCCCCGAGCACGTCTAATGTTAGTACGGTAATGTTTAGCTGACGGTTTTTATCGTTTAGGATATTTTGTTTCTTTCCATAAGGTGGACCAATACAAGTAGAGCTATACGAGTACTAAAGCCTGGTCCGTGAGCACGTAGAATTTTGTCCAATGACCCCAAGCTACCCATCCTTATTGATCGCGCGTAATTATTGCTGTCGCGACTGTGCGACGGGCGCCCGCAGTGAGTGTGCGAGCGCGACAGCAACATAATTACACGCGAGCGATAAGGATGGGTAGCTTGGGGTCATTGGACAAAATTCTACGTGCTCACGGACCAGGCTTTAGTAAAGGATCGGGTCAAGTGATGATCATCATTAGAGTGCTATACTAACTTGAAGCCTTCTCTACAATCGCAGCTGTAACTTCCATTCAAGTTAGTGCAAAGCTGCGAGCAGTGGTGCGTGCCGTCGGCGCACTCGTCGACGTCGACGCAACGCTTGCTATCCGCGGGCGATATGATCCAGCCCTGGAAGCACGTGCAGATGTACCCGCCGCCGGTGCCGGGGCCGGCGCCGGCCGGGGCCGTCAGGTTCGTGCAGAAGTGCTCGCAGCCGCCTGCAACGAGATAGGGGTATTATTTGACGGTTATAAACGCTTCAGGGGACCTATTAAGACTGGTTACTTCCAGTCAGTTTATGCCTTAAATAAACGTTTGCTTATTATGATCCCTATGCGCCAGAGAGTCAGCAATCACGTGCAGCTTGAATGATTTCTGACCGCAGGTAGTGATGATAACATCACACAAACTTATAGAGTATCAGGATAAAGAAAAGGTTCTCTCTCCCCGGTTTTTGACAATGATAAATAATCTTGCTATTTACTTCTGGAAAATCTCAGGAGTGTAAAAGGTAAACCTCTGACACCTATTGTTAAACCAAAGAAATAAACTTAAATGAAGTAAGAACGTTGGGAAGAGAGGAGGAGGGGAAGAGAGGAAGGGAAGAGACGAGGAGGGGAAGAGAGGAAGGGAAGAGAGGAGGAGGGGAAAAGAGGAGGGGAAGAGAGGAGGAGGGTAAGAGAGGTGGAGGAGAAGAGAGGAGGAGGGTAAGAGAGGTGGAGGAGAAGAGAGGAGGAGGGTAAGAGAGGTGGAGGAGAAGAGATGAGGAGGGGAAGAGAGGTGGAGGAGAAGAGATGAGGAGGGTAAGAGAGGTGGAGNATGGCGGGCGTGGCGGTGCTGGTGAACTGCGCGCTCATCGGGCTCTCGGGGCCCGTGCACCGCCTGCTGCCCGGCGCCGCGCCCGCGCACTCCGTGCTGCTCGTTGTGGCGTTGGAGGTCTTGTGCGCTTGTAATAAGAGCTATATTCCCACAGCAAGAAGCCGACGACAGCCAGCGCTCCTCTTCGTAGCACTAGAGGTCTTGTGCCCTTGCAATAGGGCACCGATTCCCATAGCCTGCTGCCGGCGCCGCGCCCGCGCACTCCGTGCTCCTCATCGTGGCGTTAGAGGTCTTGTGCCCTTACCATACAGTGTATATTCCCACAGCGAGAAGCCTGCGATAGCCAGCGCTCCTCTTCGTGGCACTAGAGGTCTTGTGCCGTTGTAATATGAGCTATATTCCCACAGCGTGTAGCTTACTGCCAGAGGCTGCGCCCGCGCACTCATTAGGGACATTAGAGGTGTTATGCGCTTGCAATACGGCTTATATTCCCACAGCGTGTAGTCTGTGGCAGCCAGTACAACTCTTCGTGGCACTAGAGGTCTTGTAGCGTTGTAATACGGCCTGTATTCCCACAGCGTGTAGCTTACTGCCAGACGCTGCGCCCGCGTACTCATTAGGGACATTAGAGGTCTTGTGGCGTTGTAATATGAGCTATATTCCAACAGCAAGAAGCATGCGGCAGCCAGCGCTCCTCTTTGAGGCACTAAAAGTCTTGTAGCGTTGTAATATTATGAACTATATTCCCACAGTGTGTAGCTTACTGTCAGACGCGGCGCCCGCGCACTCATTAGAGACATGAGAGGTCTTGTGCGCTTGCAATACGGCTTCTATTCTTACAGCGTGTAGCTTATGTCAGCTAGTGCTGCTCTTCGTGGGTCTTATACCGTTGCAATACGGCCCATATTCCTATAGCCCGCAATGAGGCGATGGCGGGCGTGGCAGTGCTGGTGAACTGCGCGCTCATCGGGCTCTCGGGGCCCGTGCACCGCCTGCTGCCCGGCGCCGCGCCCGCGCACTCCGTGCTGCTCGTCGTGGCGTTGGAGGTCTTGTGCGCTTGTAATAAGAGCTATATTCCAACAGCGAGAAGCCTGCGACAGCCAGCGCTCCTCTTTGAGGCACTAGAGGTCTTGTACCTTTGCAATAGGGCGCCTATTCCCATAGCCTGCTGCTGACGCCGCGCCCGCGCACTCCGTGCTGCTCGTCGTGGCGTTGGAGGTCTTGTGCGCTTGTAATAAGAGCTATATTCCCGCAGCGTGTAGCCTGCGGCAGCCAGCGCTCCGTAGCACTAGAGGTCTTTTGCCTTTGCAATATGAGCTATATTGCCATAGCGTGTATCTTACGGTTCGACGCCGCGCCCGGGCGCCCGCGCATTCCGTGCTCCTCATCGTGGCTTTAGAGGTCTTGTGCCTTTGCAATACAGTCTATACTTCCACAGCGTGTCATTGCAATACGGCCCATATTCCTACAGCGTGTAGCTTACAGAGAGACGCTGCGCCCGCGCACTCCGTGCTGCTCATTGTGGCTTTAGAAGACTTGTGGCAGTTGTAATAAGAGCTATGTTCCCACAGCAAGAAGCCTGCGACATGCTGCATGGCCACTGGCCCTGCAGTAATCTTTAGGCGGCGTCGGGCATTAGAGGTCTTGTACAGTTGTAATATGAACTATATTTCCGCAGCGTGTAGCTTACTGTCAGACGCTGCGCCCGCGCACTCTAAGAGACATGAGAGGTCTTGTGCGCTTGCAATACGGCTTCTATTCTTACAGCGTGTAGCTTGTCAGCTAGTGCTGCTCTTTATGGCACTAGGGGTCTTATACCGTTGCAAATCGGCCCATATTCCTATAGCCCGCAATGAGGCGATGGCGGGCGTGGCGGTGCTGGTGAACTGCGCGCTCATCGGGCTCTCGGGGCCCGTGCACCGCCTGCTGCCCGGCGCCGCGCCCGCGCACTCCGTGCTGCTCGTCGTGGCGTTGGAGGTCTTGTGTAGTTGTAATAAGAGCTATATTCCCACAGCGTCAGCCTGCGGCTGCCAATGCTCGTCATCGTGGTCTTGTGGCCTTGCAATACGGTTCATATTTCTATAGCGTGTATCTTACGGTTCGACGCCGCGCCCGGGCGCCCGCGCATTTCGTGCTGCTCGTCGTGGCGTTGGAGGTCTTGTGCGCTTGTAATAAGAGCTATGTTCCAACAGCGAGAAGCCTGCGGCAGCCAGCGCTCCGTAGCACTAGAGGTCTTTTGCCTTTGCAATATGAGCTATATTGCCATAGCGTGTATCTTACGGTTCGACGCCGCGCCCGGGCGCCCGCGCATTCGGTGCTCCTCATCGTGGCGTTAGAGGTCTTATGGCGTTGTAATATGAGCTATATTCCCATAGCGTGTAGCTTACTGCCAGATACTGCGCTCGCGCACTCCGTGCTCCTCATCATGGTACTGAAGGTCTTAGGACAGTGCAATACGTCCTATATTCCCACAGCGTGTAGCTTACTGCCCGACGCCGCGCCCATGCACTCCGTGCTCTTCATTGTGGCCTTAGAGGTCTTGTGCCTTTGCAATACAGTCTATACTTCCACAGCGTGTCATTTCAATACGGCTCATATTCCTACAGCGTGTAGCTTACTGCCAGACGCTGCGCCCGCGCACTCATTAGGGGCATTAGGGGTCTTCTGGCGTTGTAATATGAGCTATATTCCCACAGCATTTAGCCTGTGTCAGCTAGTGCTGCTCTTCGTGGGTCTTATACCGTTGCAATACGGCCCATATTCCTATAGCCCGCAATGAGGCGATGGCGGGCGTGGCGGTGCTGGTGAACTGCGCGCTCATCGGGCTCTCGGGGCCCGTGCACCGCCTGCTGCCCGGCGCCGCGCCCGCGCACTCCGTGCTGCTCGTCGTGGCGTTGGAGGTCTTGTGCGCTTGTAATAAGAGCTATATTCCAACAGCGAGAAGCCTGCGACAGCCAGCGCTCCTCTTTGAGGCACTAGAGGTCTTGTACCTTTGCAATAGGGCGCCTATTCCCATAGCCTGCTGCTGACGCCGCGCCCGCGCACTCCGTGCTGCTCGTCGTGGCGTTGGAGGTCTTGTGCGCTTGTAATAAGAGCTATATTCCCACAGCGTGTAGCCTGCGGCAGCCAGCGCTCCGTAGCACTAGAGGTCTTTTGCCTTTGCAATATGAGCTATATTGCCATAGCGTGTATCTTACGGTTCGACGCCGCGCCCGGGCGCCCGCGCATTCCGTGCTCCTCATCGTGGCTTTAGAGGTCTTGTGCCTTTGCAATACAGTCTATACTTCCACAGCGTGCCATTACAATACGGCCCATATTCCTACAGCGTGTAGCTTACTGCCAGACGCTGCGTCCGTGCACTCATTAGGGACATAAGAGGTCTTGTGGCGTTGTAATATGAGCTATATTCCAACAGCGTGTAGCCTGCGGCAGCCAGCGCTCCGTAGCACTAGAGGTCTTTTGCCTTTGCAATATGAGCTATATTGCCATAGCGTGTATCTTACGGTTCGACGCCGCGCTCGGGCGCCCGCGCATTCGGTGCTCTTCATCGTGGCGTTAAAGGTCTTATGGCGTTGTAATATGAGCTATATTCCCATCGCAAGAAGCTTGCGACAGGCAGCGCTCCTCTTTGAGGCACTAGAGGTCTTGTGCGCTTGCAATACGGCTCATATTCCAACAGCAAGAAGGTTACTGCAGGGCCAGTAAACCGTCTGCTGCCCGGCGCCGCGCCCGCGGACTCCGTGCTGCTCATCGTGGCGTTGGAGGTCTTGTGCACTTGTAATAAGAGCTATATTCCAACAGCAAGAAGCCGGCGACAGCCAGCGCTCCGTAGCACTAGAGGTCTTGTGCCCTTACAATACGGCTCATATTCCAACAGCAAGAAGCTTACTGCGGAGCCAGTACAACGCCTGCTGCCCGGCGCCGCGCCCGCGCACTCCGTGCTGCTCATCGTGGCGTTGGAGGTCTTGTGCAGTTGTAATACAGTGTATATTCCAACAGCGAGAAGCCTGCGACAGCCAGCGCTCCTCTTTGAGGCACTAGAGGTCTTGCGTCCTTGCAATACGGCTTATATTCCCACAGCGTGTCATTGCAATACGGCCCATATTCCTACAGCGTGTAGCTTACTGCCAGATACTGCGCTCGCGTACTCCTCATCGTGCCATTAGGGGTCATGTGCGCTTGCAATACGGTCCATATTACCGTAGCGTGTATCTTACGGTTCGACGCCGCACCGGGCGCCCGCGCATTCGGTGCTCCTCATCGTGGCTTTAGAGGTCTTGTGCCCTTGCAATACGGTCTACAATCCTTCAGCCTGTAGCTTACGGCAGCCAGTGCTCCACATCATAGCATTAGAGGTCTTGTGCGCTTGCAATACGGTGTACAGTTTCTTAAGCAGTGGTTAATCTTTTATTGTTTCACTGTATGTTTTCCAAACAAAATAAAATAAAAATAATATTCCTACAGCGAGAAACTTAATGCAAGGCCGGCGCACTCCGTGCTGCTCATCGTGGCAAAACACAAACAGAATTCAGCGCACCTCACCGCTAATCCACGCTAAATTAGTCAGTGTATGCGTGCGCGCCGCATACGTATTGGCGCGCTCACATACAAACCGCGCTCGGGCGTTGTTATTAGACACAATCATATCAGATCACAGTGCCACTGTGTTCCAACTAGTGCCGTGATTGCAGCACGTGATCCTGTTCATTAGTGCTACTGTTGAGATTTACTGTCGCGTCTATTAGATACGACTTCTTTAGATTCTTATCCCGCATTGACCGTTCGATTGTGTTCCAACTATTGCTGTCGCGACTGAGCGACGGGCGCCCGCAGTGAGTGTGCGAGCGCGACAGCAACATAATTACACGCGAGCGATAAGGATGGGTAGCTTGGGGTCATTGGACAAAATTCTACGTGCTCACGGACCAGGCTTTAGTGACGTTCCTTGCAGCATGTGATCCTGGTGATCATTGACGTAGCGCAATTCTCTCAGGCTTTTGTCAGGCAGCCTACCGCTTGATATCATCGTTATATCGTATTGACATCCATTAAAGCACGTGATCCTGGTGACAGTGCTACCTTTTAGAGGATTTTGTCGCGTCTATTAGACACTTCTTTAGATTCTTATCTCGCACTTGACCGTTCGATTGTGTTCCAACTATTGCTGTCGCGACTGTGCGACGGGCGCCCGCAGTGAGTGTGCGAGCGCGACAGCAACATAATTACACGCGAGCGATAAGGATGGGTAGCTTGGGGTCATTGGACAAAATTCTACGTAGCGCAATGTCAATGACATCTCTCAGGCTTTTGTCAGGCAGTCCCCACAGTGACATTATATTCCAACTAGTGATGTCCATTGCAGCACGTGATCCTGGTGGTGGTGCTGGCGCTGCGCATGGCCATCCCGGAGATCCCGGCGTGGCTGGCCACCGAGATGGCCAAGGTCGAGTTCCAGAGAAGGGAGGCCATTAAGAACGCGCACGCGCCGCTGTTGTTCACTGTTCCATTGTGTTCCATAGCACGACAGATTAAAAAGCTTAAGTAGCAATAAGCAGGAAACTGACGGCCGATGAGGCAGCAAGGTTCTGGAGAAGGCCATGAAGCGTCAAGCGCAGCGTAGGACGTCCACCCACAAGATGGACAGACGACCTTATAAAGGTAGCAGGAAGGCGCTGCATGTGGAATGCTACCAACCGGTCAATCTGACATAATGTCACGTGATAGAGCATACAAGATTGAAGCTTATCTGAAGTCTCGCTGACGTATGACGTCACAAAAACACCCTCCCGAGTCGTTCCCATACCTCAGACAATGGCCCAGTTATGCGCTACAACACCTCTAATAGCTAGATCTATAGTATGGTCTGTGAACACGTAGAATTTTGTCCAACGACCCCAAGCCACCCATCCTTATCGCTCGCGCGTAATTATATTGCTGTCGCGACTGTGCGACGGGCGCCCGCAGTGAGTGTGCGAGCGCAACAGCAACATAATTACGCGCGAGCGATAAGGATGGGTAGCTTGGGGTCATTGGACAAAATTCAACGTGCTCACGGACCAGGCTTTAATGACGTTCCTTGCAGCATGTGATCCTGGTGATCATTGACGCAGCGCAATGTCAATGACATCTCTTAGGCTTTTATCAGGCAGTCGTCTCTCTTGATTTGACAGTGACATTATGTCCCAAATAGTGATGTTCCTTTCAGCACGTGATCCTGGTGGTGGTGCTGGCGCTGCGCATGGCCATCCCGGAGATCCCGGCGTGGCTGGCCACCGAGATGGCCAAGGTCGAGTTCCAGAGAAGGGAGGCCATTAAGAACGCGCACGCGCCGCTTTTGTTGACTGTTTCATTGAATTCCAGCTAGTGACGTCTATTAGAGCACGTTTACCTGATGACAGTGTTATTGTTACGCTTTTTTCGCCATTATAGCCTCGTATCCACTCGAGTAGGCTCATTCTGCCTCAAGATGTCACGATGGCAGAGGGTCGAAGCACGTGGCGGATCAAAAATCTGGCTTGGTCCGCCGTGGCGACGTAATATCCTTCGCGGCGAGTTGTGCCTCAAGATGAGGCAACGTCACTATTTGAGCAGACGTGGCTCGAGACTGCCTGCCTCTAATGCAGAGCTATTAGAGACAATCAAATCTCGCTTGATTTGACTGTTTTGATTAATACTACTGTTAAGATTTACTGTCGCGTCTATTAGACACTTCTTTAGATTCTTATCTCGCACTTGACCGTTCGATTGTGTTCCAACTAGTGGCGTGGTTGCAGCACGTGATCCTGGTGGTGGTGCTGGCGCTGCGCATGGCCATCCCGGAGATCCCGGCGTGGCTGGCCACCGAGATGGCCAAGGTCGAGTTCCAGAGAAGGGAGGCCATTAAGAACGCGCACGCGCCGTTATTGTTGACTGTTCCATTGTGTTCCATAGCACGACGGATTAATAAGCTTAATTAGCAATAAGCAGGAAACTGACGTCCGATGAGGCAGCGTAGGACGTCCACCCACAAGGTGGACAGACGACCTTATAAAGGTAGCAGGAAGGCGCTACATGCGGAATGCTACCAACCGGTCAATCTAACATAATATGACGTGACAGAGCATACAAGGCTGAAGCACATCTGAAGTCTCCCTGACGTAAGACGTCACAAAAACACCCGTGTCGCTCCCATACCTCAGACACAGGCCCAGTTATGCGCTACAACACCTCTAATAGCTAGATCTATAGTATGGTCTGTGAGCACGTAGAATTTTGTCCAATGACCCCAAGCTACCCATCCTTATCGCTCGCGCGTAATTATATTGCTGTCGCGACTGAGCGACGGGCGTCCGCAGTGAGTGTGCGAGCGCGACAGCAACACGGACCAGGCTTTAGTGACGTTCCTTGCAGCATGTGATCCTGGTGATCATCGTAGCGCAATGTCAATGACATCTCTCAGGCTTTTGTCAGGCAGTCCCCACAGTGACATTATGTTCCAAATAGTGATGTCCTTGCAGCACGTGATCCTGGTGATCATCGTAGCGCGATGGCAATGACATCTCTAAGGTTTTTGTCAGGCAGTCTCCACAGGGACGTTATGTTCCAACTAGTGACGTTATTACAGCATGTGATCCTGGTGATCATCGTAGCGCGATGTCAATGACATCTCTCAGGCTTTTGTCAGGCAGTCTTCACAGTGACATTATGTTCCAAATAGTGATGTCCTTGCAGCACGTGATCCTGGTGATCATTGACGTAGCGCAATGTCAATGACATCTCTCAGGCTTTTGTCAGGCAGTCTTCACAGTGACATTGTGTTCCAAATAGTGATGTCCATTGCAGCACGTGATCCTGGTGATCATCGTAGCGCGATGGCAATGACATCTCTCAGGCTTTTGTCAGGCAGTGTTCACAGTGACATTGTGTTCCAACTAGTGGCGTGATTGCAGCACGTGATCCTGGTGATCATTGACGCAGCGCAATGTCAACGACATCTCTTAGGCTTTTATCAGGCAGTCGTCTCTCTTGATTTGACAGTGACATTATGTTCCAACTAGTGATGTCCTTGCAGCACGTGATCCTGGTGGTGGTGCTGGCGCTGCGCATGGCCATCCCGGAGATCCCGGCGTGGCTGGCCACCGAGATGGCCAAGGTCGAGTTCCAGAGAAGGGAGGCCATTAAGAATGCCCACGCGCCGCTGTTGGTAAGTTGCTGTTCTACACTAATATTAAAATAGGAAAGATTTAATTGTTTGTAATGAATAAACTCCGAATAAACTGGCCTTATTTGAAAATATCTTTCACATTTAGACTAGGCGCAGGCTAGCGATTTTTAGTTGGCCGATAGTTGTGCCCGATTTTAAATTGTATGAAGAATCAGCCAAATCGAATCGGCGTAATGTGCGCACTTCCATGCCCATACTGATCAACTGCCCGACTAAACTATCGGCCGACGAAAAATCAATGGTCTGCGCGTAGGCTTAGAATCTTACATTTTTTCTGATGAAAATTAGCGGTACAAAGTTAGCCGAGTCAGCTAGTACTTATTTAATTCTATGAGAACTTGTTCAGACACGCATAATAACCGCGTGGTTTCTGTTTGTTGACTTTTCATTTCTGATTTCATTATTAACATACGTAAGTAGTTGTCGTTAAAAGAATTTAAATGTTTAAATTTTGTACATTTTATCAACAAACCAAAATTTTGAACAGTACCATATTTTGATTTTAATATTTAAAACCAACTGAAATCCAAATGAGAATTAGCTGGCCAAAATGCTGTCTAGTTATTATTTGAAATAGGTCTTTACTTATAATTTCATTTTATTTTGCATTTTTCTCAGTAACGACAACTCAAATTTTATAAAACTGTCTGTGTAGATTGAACACTTTAATACACTTGTATCTGAGTTAGTAACGTATTGCTTCCGCAGTCGGAGTGCGCGAGTTCAGATGACGTGCGAACGCCGGCACGCAGCACGCCACGTGCTACGCCCACCACGCCACGGGTCGCGCGCGCGCCGCCGCACGCGGAACACAGGTCCGTATTACATTGGAGATAGAGCTTAGAATCGCTTGCAGTACTCTCCGATTCTACGGATACAGAGCAGAATTGGGCCACTTGACACTTTTCCCGTGGATGCTTGAAGGTACTAAAGGACAAATATGACAACCACGTCGCGCGCGAATCGCCGCGTACAGAACACAGGTCCTTATTACGTTAGAAGTAGAGCTCAGAATAGCTTGCAGTACTCTGCAATTCTACGTATACAGAGTAGAATTGGACCACCCTCATTCTTGCAGTGGATGTCGTGATGCTACTAAGAGAAATATGACGCGCGTCGCGCGCTTGCCGCCATACGGAACACAGGTCCGTATTGCGTCATAAATAGAGCTCAGAGTGGGTTGCAGTACTCTGCGATTCTACAGAATGAGACCACCCCCACTTGCGAGTTTAGAGCCGCTTACAGAGTAGAACAGGAACACCGGGTATTCTTACCACGGATGTCGTGATAGGCGACTAAGGGGCATATTATATGTAGCTGGGCAAGGATGCACGCCACGATAAAATCTCATCGAGGTATTTATCAAACATTAATCGTTTAAAATCAATATAATACCACGATACAATTTCATAGTGGCGCATCTTAGGCCAGCGTAAATAGTGTGAACCAAATCATTTGCAGAGGGCCTGCTCTGCAGTGGAGCCTAATTGACCTGATTATAATAGTAAAAGGCATGGTCGCAAGTAGAAATTACAGCTAAACTATGTTAAAAGAAAAGTAAGCCAATTATACATTTTTACAGCTCTGGCCCGACGACAGATCGTCCGAAATCGCCTATGGCTCCTGGCAACAAAATCAACATTGGAAAAATACCAGAAATTCCGCCTTTCAGGTCAGTCGGTCTTTATAGCGCAATTTGTTAACCCTTAACTCGATTGATTACACAAAAATAATCAAGCCTAGAATAGCAAAAGCACTAGATCGCCACAATATTCCAAATTAACAATTTTTAGCAAACTTATTGGCAAACCTTCGTATAAAAAGTGATTTACAAATCGCCTAGTAAAATTTCTTTTTTTACTAGAGTTTGAAGAACACTATAATAATTGGATTTTAAAACAAAAATTGTCAACAGATTAAAAAATCGAGGGACTGGAGTGGTGACACCTATGAGGTTAACACCATCACTAATATTTAGTACTCCCCTTTAAATGTCCCCAATATTTCTTAGGCGCATGATTTTCAGGTTTTACATAGATCTGTTGAAATTTTGAGAACCAATTTTGCCTGAATACTAGAGTGTATTTATAGATTGGATAGATTTGTCAGTTATAATTTTAAAGCATGAGAAATGATAGGATGTTATGGTTCATTATGTTGAAGATTTAGCAAAAAACTGTGAATGAAATATGAATACTAGATGGCGCTGTATACTCATAGTTAACTGTCAAAATGAATATTTTGAAAAATAGTTGCTCAAGTAATAATGAACTTAACCGGATTTAATTAAGGAAACAAATCATTAAATCTAAACGTTAGAAAAATCCCTATCTAGAGAGTAGAGACCCGAATAGATTTGCTCTTAAAATGAGGGTTTTCGCGAATGAAAGATCCGCTAGATGGCGGGACGTGGATGTGGGGTCTGACTGCTGCGTGATTGGTGGATTTTGACATATCTGTCAATGTCATGTCAAAAATAACCAGGCATGCAGCATTTGGACCTCGCGTCTACGTATTGCCATCTGGCGGATTTTTCATACGCGAAAACCCTCATTGGCCTGATTGGCTCATGAATATTTTCATCGTGTTAATATACCTTTAATAGCGCCATCTAGTAATATTTGAAATCTACGCCCTATTTGTATTTATGCATAAAAATTAAAAATCATACATCATAGAATTATGTGTGCATGCATGATAGCTGAAATCATGCACGGTGAACGGTAGTTAACGCGCCATGTGCCAAGACAAATGCAACCCTGTTACCATACATGAAAGTCCAGTTTTTAATTCGAGCCAGTGAATACAATTTCAGCTGTCTCTTTCTATTGGCAGAAATGTTATTTTGGAAATATGCTTTGGTAATCTGTGGAGACTAGTTCGAATAACATTTTACTGACTTGAATCAAAAACTATAGTGCTGCCTACACATGTTTCTCAAACTGTATTCCTAATATTGATCCGTGATCTATTTTTAGAAAGAAATTAAAGCCATGTATTATCAAAAAAATCAAAATCAAAATCAAAAATATTTATTCAGTTTAGACCACAAGTGGCACTTATGAACGTCAATAGAAAATAATAAAAAAGAAAAGGTAGCCCTTATGGGGCACTTTACATGTCTCCTTATCTTTTGGGCCCTACCAGCGCTTCGTACGCTGTGGACGGCCAAGTTTCAGAAACCTGTGTTTATGGTAAACTTGTTTCACACTAGTCATAAACAGTTTATCAACAAATGTTGCCTAATGAATACATGGCTTTAAACTCCGTAAGAAATATTTAATTTTATTAATTACAGTTTGAGAAACCATGTGAATGTCGTAGTCGAAAATGGCATAGATTTTAATTTGGTTAAATTCTTTTGTTTTCAGTTAATTTGGCACAAGTATTGCCTGGATGGGTGTGTAGATTTGAGTTCGTTAAATAAATATTTAATTAACTCAATATTTTTACTTAATATCTTGAAGTAATAACGATGTTGTGCTTGCTTTAATTTATTTTTGTTTGTTTTGTGATTGTTTTTTGCAATTTATTATTTGTAGATGTGTTTTATTTAATATTTGTTTTTGTTAATATCTGCTATCAAGATAATTCCTTTAATAAATCTTTGTTAATATTTTAATTAAAGAATTTTCTATGAAACTAGTTATTTGTTATTGAAAAAAACCCCTATGTTCGAAAAACAATAGAACATCGAAGCCAAGGTAATTTTATTTTATTTCTTATTTATCTTTTTCACTCTCTGTTTCTTCTTATTTTTATTCTACTTTATAAACAAGAAGTTGTATAATAAACTTCTCTTTCTCACGACATAGCCTCTTTTTTGTGTCTCATATTATTTTAAACCTAGTGTGTAATCTTACGAGTAGGTATGACGAGAGATGGTAATTTTTTTTTATTCATTCAGTAAGCAAAAGTACCTTTCTTTGTTAAAAGGGAAAGGAAAAAAGACAGACTGCTTAATGAATTACCAAACAGATCATAATGATGCTTTTGTACGAGTATTCAGACAGAAAGAGAGTTTTTTTATTAGAAAATAATATAACAGCTTGTTTATAAAACCCTTCTCTTATTTATACGCCTATTCTATCCACACATCGTTTTTACTACCGCACAGTACTGTAAATAGTGGCTTCTCTATCATTCTTCAGCGTGGCACGTGACGTCATTTCGTGGTGATAACTTGAGGGTGTCTTTCAGGCCTAAAGCGGCGTCCATAACGGAACCGGTCACAACTGGGTCTTTGCAAATGCTGCAGGATGTTAGCCCTACTAAGCCTATACGACGCAAGGTAAGTCTAGGAATTTATTCTATATTTTTGTCCAGTGATCTTTTTATTGTTTTTGGTCCATTGAGCAAACGGGTGTCCCATACAGTTGCCTAAACGCAGTCTCCATTCAAGAGTCTACCTTTCTATTAGTTTTGCGACAGACTGCCACCGGCCGGTCCTTGTGGAAATCCTTGGGGGAGGCCTTTGTCCAGCGGTGGATGTTCTGTGGATGAAATGTTGATGACGATGAAATGGAGACGACCCTCTTCTGCAGGAGGCAAATGAATCTAGAATACTAAATACAGATCTTGGATGACGAATATCGTATCTAGTCCGTAAACTACCATAAAAATTATATGACTACTCCGAACCGTAATTCCATGGATTCGGACCAGACGTAGCAAGAAACCGCTGATGAAGGAATGATGTTATGTTGTTAAAATACAAGGTAGTACCTGGTGCTTCGCTGCCCTTGCGTGGCGTGCAAAGGCGTTTAGACTGTCCCTGAATGTTGGACTGAGATTAGAATTGTTTTGACCTGATGGTTTTGATTGTCATTAAAGGAGGTGGTACCGGGTGCTCCGCTATCGCTCCTCGGAGTGAGAGGCCTCCGGGACGAGCCGCTGCACCGCTCGGCGCACTGCATCCCGCACCCCGCACAGCACCGCCCGCTGGTCAACCCCACGCTGCAGGTGAGGGGTTGATGTTACTATAGGGGTGAGGGGTTGATGTTACTATAGGAGGTGGTACCGGGTGCTCCGCTATCCCTGCTTGGTGTGAGACCGCCCGCTGGTCAACCCCACGCTGCACGTGAGGGGTTGATGTTACTATAGGGGTGAGGGGTTGATGTTACTATAGGAGGTGGTACCGGGTGCTCCGCTATCCCTGCTTGGTGTGAGACCGCCCGCTGGTCAACCCCACGCTGCAGGTGAGGGGTTGATCTACTATAGGAGGTGGTACCGGGTGCTCCGCTATCGCTCCTCGGAGTGAGAGGCCTCCGCGACGAGCCACTGCACCGCTCGGCGCACTGCATCCCGCACCCCGCACAGCACCGCCCGCTGGTCAACCCCACGCTGCAGGTAGGATAGTGTTGCCAGACTTGAGTGAAAACCTCCTTAAAACAAGTTAATAATAATTATAATAATAATAAATTATTTATTTTCTCCCATACAAAACAAGCTTAATACTAACATTAATAAATACTTAAGTATATTTATACATAGATATGCTATAATGTTGTATATGGGAGACTGGTACCCAAACTAGGAAAGACCTGTGTCTTGGGCTACCAGGCTTCATCCCTACCAAGTAACAAAGAAAGAAATATGTATACCTACATTAGCAAGTCTGCGATATAATGCGTGCCTAAAACAAAATAAAAATTTCAAAAAAATGTCCATTAGAAATTTCACACAGTGATATTGTGTTAGTGTGATATTGTGTGTGAGTGTGATATTAAATGTGAGTGTGAAATTGTGTGTGAGTGTATAATTATTATGTGCGAGTGTATTTGTTGAGTATGAATGATTCATTTATTTAGCAATTAATTTCTCCGTCTCCAAATAATCCAACGACTGTAGCCAATCTTGGACAATTTTTTTACAGTGGAATTTCGTTTTTGAATAAATATTCAAATACATATTGGCCTTATTGTACTGCCTTCCTCCTTGATAAGTAAAAGACCTTCTGAATAAATTAGTCCTGCCCTTCGCTGGATCACATACCATGTAATGTCTCCTAGTATTAGCACGTACATGATCCTCGTCGTAATGTAGAAGACCATGTTGTTTCATTATAGTGGCTAGTAAGTAGGCTTGTCGCACTGTTAGGACATTACATTCCTTGTACAGCTCCTTTGTTGGGTATAATCGGGGTTTGTTATGGCTGACCTTGAGTATTAGCCTTTGGGCTCTCTCTAGAGTAATCAAGTGCGACTTAGCTGCACATCCCCACACCGTAATACCATACGAAACGATCGAGTGACAGAGCGCCAAGTAAATGTTTCTCATAAGATTTTTGTCGACAGTTTGTCTTAATTGTTTAAAAATATATGTTAGCTTCCTAACCTTCTGAGAAACACCCACAATATGCGGTTCGAATGTCAATCTGTCATCGACAATGACACCAAGGTACCTAATAGTGTCAGTTCTAGCTAAAGTAGGACAAGCACATGCTGTGAGTGGCGGAAACGCGCAAGAATGAGCCACAATCTTGCCATCACAATCAGGGGGATGTCCCCCAACAGAGAAAGGCATAAATTTGGTTTTAGCAGCGTTAAGAGTCAGATGATTTGCTGCAAGCCAGTGACATATCCTGTTGAAACCACGTTGTGCTGCATCGAAAACTTCCTGCCAGGATTTCCCAAAGAAAGTGAGCGCAGTATCGTCTGCATAAGAAGTGATCTTGCAGTTCGATATATTAAGGCCACTTAACTCATTTATGTAAGTCAAAAACAGAGTAGGCCCCAATATACTGCCCTGCGGGACGCCACAAACAATAGGTTTCTCTGAGCTCAGGCAGTCTCCTATTCTTACGCACTGGTTGCGATTGAGAAGATAGTCCTTGAGAAGATGTAATTGAGCTCCTCGAACCCCAAAACCAGTCTCTAGCATCTCCAGAAGCTTAGGAAACGAGACTGTGTCAAACGCCTTGGCCAAATCAATAAAAATTGTCAAGCATTTCAACTTTTTGTCTAGTTTATCTACAATGAAATCAGTCAAATCATGAATGGCATCACTTGTCGATTTACCCGACCTAAAACCGTACTGCGAGGCCGACAAAAGATTATTGTGTTCAAGAAATCGAGTCAAGCGTTTGTTAATGATTTTTCCAAAATTTTTGACAGTACCGGAAGGATAGAAATTGGACGGTAATTATTGACACAATCTCGCTCCCCGCCCTTATGAATAGGGATCACTATGGATTTCTTCAAGGCAGTCGGAAACACACCCTCCAAAAAGCAACGGTTGAATAAATTGGTCAGCACAGGGACCAAAACAGATCTAACGCACCTTATAACCCCAGACGTCAGGCCATCCCAGCCCGGAGAGCAATCAGATTTCAGTGCCAATATTATACTCTCAACTTCGCTCAAAGTCGTTTCGTACAGGGCAAAGGAGTTTTTAGGACCTGCAGAACATGAAGGTAGAGGAGTTATGTTTTTAGGCATTTTATTATACAGTTCTGATCCAATAGTTGCAAAAAAGGTATTGATATTATTCAACGTTTGAAGATTGTTCTCACTGTTAGCCAGCAGTTCATCGTTTGAATGAGTCTTATTACGTAGATTAGCAATATTCTTAATAGTATTCCATAGTAGTTTATTGTTACCTTTAGCTGAATTAAAACAAGCTACAAAGAACTGTGGTTTTCTGAACAAAGAAAAATAAAATAAAAATAAACCTGAGGAAAGAATATGTGGGCTCCTCGATCCTGGAGAGACTCGAGGGGCCTCTGTGGTCTAGTGTTAAGACCACGTGCTTCAGACGCAGAGGTCCCGGGTTCGATTCCCAGTGGGGGCAGATTTTTCTGTTCAGTTTGGTTGGTGGTAGGGCTTGTTCTAGCTACCACCATCTTACCTAAGTCTGTCGCCATAACAACAATATTAACAGCATTGTTGTGTTCCAGCAGTTAGAGGTAAGATAGCCAGTTCCTCCGTGGTTGAGGATTCCGAGTAAAGCTCGCTTTCACCTTGGGCCTGATCATCACTTACCATCAGGTGAGATATAGGCCAAGAGCTTCCTCGTAGTGGATAAAAAAAATCTATAGCCTGAGGAGATGCTGATGAGTTAGAACAATAACTTGCTGCTTCGTCCTATTTTTCTCCTGGGGATACCATCGGGTTTTAATATGTAGGCCCTGCCCTTCTAGCTGGGAGAGTCCCACATTAACCAAGCATTACTCCTGACTGAAAAGAAGAAAAGTTGTCAAACTTGGTTACAAAAATTCGGAGACAAGAACATAACCCTCCTTCCAGGACAAAGGGGTAAATTCAAGATTACATTTAACCCCTAACCAAGCTCAGGAAAAATATTTTCATTTATTTTCAACCGTATCTTCACTGTATAAAGTTCAAATTAATGTGGGATCTATTCCACCACTGCCTGGTCACTCACCAGAGCTTGTTATTTTTGTTAGAATCTGTTTTTTAAATGGTTAACTACTAAAGTACTAAAATAGAAATAATGTATGGTATGTATTCTTTACAATAACATGACAAATGTCAATTACAGGAGCTGTCAGGCAGCGTGAGCGCGGGTGGTTCTGAGCCGGACTTGAACGCGGTACCTTCCACAATCGACATCAGTGCTACTTCCAGTGAGGACGACAAGCCTAAGGATAAAGGAAGTGAGTTTTTATTTTGATAACACTTATGAAAAAGGAGCCTCCAGCTAAGATTAATAAGATTTGGTCCGTAGCCATCGATAAGAATCGAAAATAGCTGAGAATGCGTTTCATGCAGGCCGCTACCATCAAGGCAAAAATATGGAAATCAATGGGGGAAGCTTATTCCCACGTTCATTCCCATGAACAGCCTCAGGAGCCCTCTCCTGAAGCTGAAATGATGATGATGACGAATCGAACAGGCAACCCTCTAATCGGCAATCCGATCACGACACTGTTGAGCTATATTGTCAAAGGTGGCCGCGAGGTTCCGGTAGAATCGAACCACTCTCTTCTGTCATAAGAAAATTGGTCTCGATCACCTCCGGCCACTGGACTACTGTTAAGTAGTGAACTCATTGCTAACAAGCACATTTTTCTTAATTCGATTCGTTCACTACAAAGTAATATTATTTGTAAAACACATATGAGGTGGAATTGTGTAAAGCAATCGTTATCATTTGACAGTTCATAACGTACGATTATTCTGTCAAACGCTTTGTTTAACTGACTTTATCGTACGATATGAACTGTCAAATGATTACGATTGCTTTACACAATTCCACCTCTGATTATTCTTTCCCAGGTCGGTCGCGCGCCAAAGCTGCACTAGTAAAGCGCGTGCGTTCAGTGGCAGTGTTCTCTCTTGGACTGCGTAAAGCGCGTGAAGCACATGCAGCAGCTGAAAGGCCCGCTCGCACGCCCGCTACGCCCGATAAGCAGGTACAGTGTGATATGAACCTTATTGAATTGTCATAAGGTAGTAAAATGCGTACACTTAGTGACAGTGTTCTCGTTTGGACTATGAAGCCCACGCTAAGGCTGAAAGGCCCGCTCGCACGCCCGATAAGCAGGTACAGTGTGATATAGAACCCTATTCGCTTGCCATAAGGTTAGTTGTACAGTGGCAGTGTTCTCCCTTGGACTGCGTAAGGCGCGTGAAGCACATGCAGCAGCTGAAAGGCCCGCTCGCACTCCCGCTACGACCGATAAGCAGGTACAATGTTATATGAACCTTATTGACTTGTCATAAGGTAGTAAAACGCGTACACTTAGTGACAGTGTTCTCGTTTGGACTATGAAGCCCACGCTGAACTGAAAGGCCCGCTCGCACGCCCGATAAGCAGGTACAGTGTGATATAGAACCCTATTCGCTTGCCATAAGGTTAGTTGTACAGTGGCAGTGTTCTCTCTCGGACTGCGTAAAGCGCATGAAGCCCACGCAACAACCAAGAGCTATGCCTGACAAGCAGGTACAGTGTGATATGAAAATTATTGACTATTTAAATGGCGTGGCGTAAAGCGCGTGCGCTCAGTGAAGATGCATGAATGTGGGCAAATTAAACAAAACAAGATTGCATTGAATTCTCTCAAAAGACACCTCATCTTATATCAATAATTCGTCACTCATTATTCGAATTCTTTCACATTTAACATGACACTGGCTAAAATACAAACTGTACAAAGCCATAGAGAAAAAGAAGATAGGATAATGTGAATCTAAGGCCCGCCAACCCGCCATACACGGACAGCTTGAGCAGTTAGTCAGTGATCAACATACAAGGACCACTCTTTTAGTCAAGAGTCAACAGCTCGAAGTTGCCAGTGATAACTGCTCGAGCAGTTGGTATTAACTGCTCAACAAATCACAAGCGCGCGCGCCGTGGAATGAAGAAAGTGGGCGGAGGTAACTGCGGAAAGCTGTCGACAGCTCGAGCAATCAGTGTATGGCTGGCGACTGCTTGACCGCACGATGAAAATTCACCGTGCTGTCGACCGCCCGAATCAGTTGCAACCGCTCGAGCGGTTCGTGTATGTGCGTCCATAGAACTCTGCAGTTCACTGTGCAGTCGCAGCTTGAAGCTGTCGACCCTGACTGCTTTAAGCGGTCCGTGTATTGTCGGCCTAAACTGCAATAAAACAAAATGTTCTTTTGTTCACAGGCCCCGCCCGCGCCGATGCTAGGCGGCGAACTGTCCCTCATTCCCATCGAGCAACTCATACAAGTGGAGGACGTCAAGCCACGCCCCACGTAAACTTTTATATGTATCTCTACCACAAACTACGTATGTATTAAAATTACCTAGTATGTTCTGTTATTCGAAGAAAATAATTTACTTCTTTCACGAAGGATAAACACTTTAATACAGCTGGAAATGGTAACCACGCCCCCCGTAAAATTTTGTATCTGTCTTCTACCACAGACTACGTATGTTATGATGCAGTCATATTAGAAGGAGCCAGCATATTAAAGAAAATAATTTACCTCTTTCTGATTGTTGACAACTGGATCGTATACGTGTTCGCTAACCCTTGAATTAAAATGTGTTTATTATTTAATGCTGGCAACGCCAGAATAAAATGTAGCATGTGGCAATTACTACACCACTGAAGGCAATTACTATACTGGTAAAACTGAAATAAAAATAGAACCGACGTCTATTTAAGGCATGGACTAATCTTAGATAGAGTAGATTGTAAAATGTACTAAACATTTTTTATTGTCGCTGTTGGTTGTATTTGTAGCTAAACGTAATGTACCAAAGAGTTTATCTATATTTGTTTAACTTAGGTAATAGCTTTTTTCTAGTTAATACGAAGAAGTTTTTAGAAATGAAAGAAAAGTTGAGAAGTTCTACTGTTGAAATTTGGGATTAACAATTTTTACAGTGTTGGTCCTACCAATGGTTTTTTGTGTTATTTTTTGTCAGCTATCGTTATGATAACAAATATTTGACAGTTCTATGTGATAAAGAATGAGAAGTATGTCATAATTCGGTTATGATGTGGCTTTTGAATATTTTCTACGATTTCGACGTGTTTTTTGAATGTTGAAGTTTTTCGTTTATCATCAAAATCGTTGTTATTTCAAGCTTGTCATTGAAGCAATCATCCGACAATAATTTCACTTTGTATTGATTTGCATATGTTTGGCCAGTTTGGGATGGCGTATGACCAGCTCCATCTGGCCAGACTGTAAATAAACTAGTAGGTAGTTAACTAATATCTTACCACTAGAGATGTGCTGATCCCGGGAATATTTTAGACACAGAAAACACTGTGCTATGCCTCAACTATTCAAACTTATTTCGCAGAGTGAGTTGGGTATTTTCTACATTTTACGTCACTGTCCACAGTTATTGTTTTTAAAGTTGTTAAAAAACAACGAATCAAATGTAAAATAAAGAGCATATTTTCAGCTTACTAAATGAACTACAAAGTTATTGAGGTGACGCAAAAATTGCTTAAGATTCAGTCAAACCATCAGCCGACGTGCAGCGATGGCGATCAATGCATTTAACACTCGTATTCACAAACGATTCCTGCTTAAGTGAAGCAGCAAATCGAACGCACAGCGTTGAATAGAGCTCTGCGATTGGTTAGTGTGTCACCCTGTGGGTCTACGCGCACTGCGATGAGACCTCATAGTAATGTTTGTGAATACGGGCGTAAGTCTGGTCGCCATCGCTGCACGCCGGCTGATCGCGTGTGATCGCGTTGGTTTGGCCGAACCTTTAGTCCTGAATATTCCCAGTCTATGGTAACATTCCCAGGAATATTCGCAACTCTAATAATGTTCCCGGTAACGACCTATCTCTATACCACTATCTTTCTTAACACGGCTAGATTTTCACTTTCCCTCATCTTATAGGCTAAGGTTCATCAGGTTACATGACATAACTATGTGTTCTTTTAGAAACACTCAATCAGAACTTGTAAAAGGAAATTAAAACAACTAAAAACATAACCCTCTTTCTGGCGCAGTCGGATAATAAGATGTGATTAACGATATCGCAAAATATGTATACAGGGTGTCCCAAAAAGTAGTGTCAGCCGAAGCCCAGAGGTTCGGGTTGCCCTAGTGATGCTCTACTTCTGGGTTTCGGCTTGACACTGCTTTTTGGGACACCCTGTATTTTCTATATCGCCGCCTCGGATCGTTTTCTAATATCACGTGACCCGTAAATTTAAAATGTTCGGCTTTATTTTTATGTCGACAGAAAAGTAGTCCGTTGAGTTTACATGTTTTCATGTGTGTATGTCGCATACACTGTGGAAATAACCTTGTATGACCAGAAAGGAGGTGATCTGGAGTTAAAATATTAAAAAAAAAACTTTTTGTATGGAAACCATACACGCAAAAAAACTTGTATGACCAGAAAGGAGGTGATCTTGTTAAAATGTTTAAAAAAACTTTGTATGGAACCCATACATACCCAAAATAAATTCGATTTCATAGCCACCAATTAGTGTCTTTCATTGATTTATAAAATGATGTCATGTAGCCTAATGATTATCATGATGTTACGAAATTTTAGAAGTGAAGACGTTAAAAATCCCACGAATATGTATAATACGGGAATTTTTAAAGTGAAACAATGCGTTCTCATTTCTAGAATATCGACATTAGAAATTGTTATACAATTAAAAAATAGTTTAGTAAAATATTGGCGCAAACCTATTCGCAAAGAGGCAGCTCCTATACTCAAAATAATGTACGTCGTTTTTAAACGTTGCCATCGCTTTAATAATTTCTTAAAAATGCTATATTTTCTGAATTCTGTTTATATTGCTCAATCGAATCTGTACTATACAAATTCAGTCAATTACTATACATAGTCTTAAATTGTTGCATAAAATGGTATTGAGGGCTCCAATTGGTAAATCAGTGAAGCAATAAGCATTTTCTTAATTATTATTGAGTTTGATTCTGATATACTAATTCAAACTAGAAAATATTAAAATCAAAACTTTTTTTAGCGTGGCCTGTTTATAGGTCGCGTAGCAAAAGTTGAATCGAAAACGGCACTCATACTAATTTATAAATTTTGAATACAGAACACACAACACATAATCGTTCAAATATCGAGTAGCACTAGCTCCCTCGATCTTGTTGAATGTGTGCAAGAGAGATAGAAAGCACTTTTCAGTTAGAAAGACATCAGCACGACTAGCGTATACAGTACAGATACAATAATATTTGCTTGTGTTAATCGTCTCAACTCGCGCTGCGCGACCTATAACACGATTACAAGTAAAACGTCATTAAATATTCGTACGTATGTATCAAAATCAAGCTCAATATTTATTTATACCTATTAAATTATTTTAAGTAAACGAAAAAGGGAACGAACAGAAAGTTGAATTAAATTATCAGTATTTGAATTTGTGAATAACGAACTATTTTTTTTACTTTTAGTGTGTATTTAATATTTGTAAGTTATTTCTTAGATTTAGTTATATTATTATTAGTCGTATTAATAGTTATTTGAGGGAACTCAATAGTTTGTGGATAAGCATATTATGACTTAGTTTTATTGTATTTGCCATTTATGTGTCTTTTAGTAGGTATAAACACTGAATTAGCCAACTTGTATAGCTATACTAAAGAATATTTTAACAATGTTATTCATAACATGACAAAAGGATGTTAATTTTTCAGTTGTGAGGAACAAAATATTTTTTATTTATGAGAATTTTGTTTCTCTGGTTAACTACAAAACAAGTATTCTGATCCTGAGAGAAATGTAATGTTATTAGTCTTTAAGCTAGTTTTAGTTTGAATCCAACATTTAGTATCCAGGTACCCGATAATACAGTTTTATTCCCCCTTTTTCTAAACAGTCACATAAGATGCTATAAGATCTTTGTAACAGTATACTTAGACACAAGAACATAGCAAAAGCACATTAATATTGTTCTTAACTTTTTATCTCAATTTTGATCTATGGTTTATAGATCTACTTTTTGGCTACTTTGGGTGTCATGAACTATTTATCGTTGACTATAACTACCAATAAAACCGATTTAACAAAATCTCTCTTCAAACTCAGCATCTTCTTCATATGTGATTGATCAGTTTTTTTAATTCGATATGATATGGCCATGATAATTATACCAAAACCGGTGTTGTTGTTTAACTATAGTTATTTATACGATAGGATACCCAGCTTAATAATTCGAGAGCAATAATTAAAATCGGTTTGTTATATAAATTATGTAACTGTCTTAGTGTTAAAATATTAGTTGCTATATCGTGATGTTATCTTCTGTAAATTATCTATTCTTTAGCCAAGGTTTTTACACTAAGAGAAAGGAAAACGGGCATGTGTTGAACTGGATATCCATAGATAGTACTAAATATACCCTAAAGCTGCTTTGAAAAATTTAATAACTAAATTCAGTAAAAAAAGCTGGCAAAGCGTCCGAAACTCTTTCGGTATTGTGGAATACAATAACCAGTTGATGCGTGCACTTTATCCCTTCTTATTACAAGTACAGTATGTAAAATACACCATACAAATACCTTATCCAAATGGGATGCTGTTATGAGACCAAACTCGAAATAGTAAACGACCGATCAGTTGTAACATCTTTGAGTATGATTAGATTAGAGATATCTTTGATTTTTTTTAGAGTAAATAAAGTTATATTTAAGAACAGAATCATCCCATTCGGATCGTTTCAGCCAGGATTTTTGCATACTGTTTTAAACAGGCCTTCTGCCATCTATGTAGAACATGATAATACAATTTTGGAGCTACTTACCTACATTCTCGACCCTATGATTCTTGGCTGTTGAACTAAAAACAAATGTTGTGTGATAAAAATTTGTATGGACGCTTCGTTCTAGCATTGTCGTAGCAGATCGAATATTTGTTGTTACGTACTTATTTTTTATACGAGGTATTGATGAACGTTGCATTTTGAGTAGATAATAAATTAAGTTCGCATATTTTTAAATTGTTTTATTTTGAAGAACGTTTCTAACTTTTTTGTTTTTTGTGCAGCCTCAATTCTTAGGAAGTGAAAAAATACAAATGATGTTTCTAACTATTTTTGGTCGCAAATAAAAAACAGGATAATATAAAAAACAGGATAATTTAAAATAAAGAATATATTTTTAAAACAAGTACACAGACTTTACAGACTGTTACGTATTGTGTAGTAAAGTATAAAAAACATTTCAAAAATAAAGATTTTACAATCTAAATATCAGCTTAACTATACTTAACATTAATCTGTTTGTATCCTCTCATCAATAGAAACGGGCACATTTAAAATATGCATTATTATACAAATCTCATAAAAAGGTTGAACTGTCTCAGAATCTTCAACATTAGGAACTTCTAAATCAAATAGGTTACTTGTATATCTTAAACAGAAGGCTAACCTAGTACAATATAAAACATACATAGCGACATAATATTTAATAAAGTTAACAATAATTTTGTGCAACTATGTGTAAAAAAAGTTATCAAACTACAAAATATCATCGTTTGTTTACTATACTTATCAACTACATAATTCAACAATTAACGATTAGATGTAGATTTTTGAAGGCACCGCAAAAGTGTTTTCATACACTTAAAATAAAGTTACTTGTACTGTAAATAAATATACATACAGGGTGGAAACGTTAAGTGATCTCACGCGATTATTTCTAAACTATACAAGATATCGAAAAACTGATTACTGATTCTGAAAGTGCTTCACAAGCTCTTTCAAACGGTACCAATAATAGGTTAAATAAGAAACTGGATCTGTCCGAAAATTCAATGTTTCCAGCTTCCATACATTTAGTAAAACCACAAAATATTAAAAACTGTACAAGATATTCAAAAACTGGTTACTGATCCTGAAAGTGCTTCACGAGCTCTATCCAACAATACCAATAATAGGTTACAAAATAAACTGGATCCATCCAAAAATTCAATGTTTCCAGCTTCCATACATTTAGTACAGCCACAGTCATGGCACTCAAGTCTTGATAAATTATAGCAAGTAAAGCCTAAAACCAATGTTTTCCATGAATAATTTTAAATAGGAATGAAATTTACGAGTTCCTTTTTAGTGTTTATTATTTAATAAAAAAATAATACTTCTAATATTGTTTGGCTGGCATACATTTCATATGGAGGCTGAAAACACTTAATTTTCGGATAGATCCAGTTAATTCTGTAACCTATTATTGGTACCGTTGGATAGAGCTCGTGAAGGACTTTCAAGATCAGTAACTAGTTTTCCGATATCTTGTATAGTTTAGAAATAATCGAATGAGATCACTTAACGTTTCCACCCTGTATAAAAATATAATACTGTTTGGAAAAAGTGGCTTATTCATATCGCCTTCTCTTACAATCATCGCTAAACTTTGAAGACATACAACATTGGATTTCAAGCTCAGGTTTTTCTTTAAGAGTTTTGTACACAGATTGATAAAAACTCAAATTGCATTTCGGGTCTAAAGGCAGTATTTCCAAGGCCAAGAGACTAGTTTCATTTGTATTCAATTCTAACAATCCGCGGGCAGTCAACACCAAAATATCATGGTCTGCCACCTCGACGCCATTTAAACGTAGATGCATTTGAATATTTCGGGCATTACTGTTAATATAAACAGCCAAATGACTTACAAAGTGCGCGAAATATTTCGCATTGTTTACGGCTTCTTTTACTAAATTACCAATTTGTCTCCCGAATTCTCCAGAAGCTTTTTCAACCATCTCCACTCCATTTGTGTCAGGGTTCACTTGAACTTCTTTGATCACTCGCCGTGTTGTTATAATGATTCGCAACTTCCATTGAAAACAATATATTTCGTGTAATGGCAAACTGGTCTCCAAAGTCGTTAAAATCGCTTCGAACACAGGCAAAGCATTTACAAATGACGTGGTATCCGAAAGGAGAGCACAAGTGTTTGGTATCGGTACAAATCTGGGCGTATCCAAATTATACACAAATTCTTTGAGCATCCGTCTGTACACGTAAATATCGCAGGCAACGTCATTCCAACGTTTCAATATTTCAGTTACAATCAGTTTGGTCATTTCAATACTTACAGATAAATCAGTTTCATCTTTCGTAAAATATTCAATGTAATGCGCAAGCAGTTCCCATTTAGCAAGATACAAGTACTGAAACTTTTGAACATTTGCAGTATTTGCTTCACATTGGTTAAACATAGAATTCAGGTACTCCATAACGATACCCTTCACAGTATCTTTTTTCATGTAATATATTTTATCATCGATTTGTTTTATTATGTTCGTTTTACGTGTTACATTCTGTTCGGTATCTATAAATACCTTAACTGCTGTCCAAAGGGCATCGTAAAATTCACCCACGAACTCAGCAGATAGTTTATAAGTTCTATAGAGTGAAAACAAATCGTCGTCATCGGTATCGTTAAGATCTAACGTCAAAAACTTTAAGATATCGTACAACTCTTTTTCAGGATCATTTGCAGTTTTCTCAAATATATTCTTGTATATGACACTTCTAATAGACACATTTTTAGTGCTTTTCCAAGCATTCAAAAGAAGTTTCTTCAAATTTTCAGCACTAAAGCATTTAAAAGCTAACCTTAAGCCGTGTTTTTGGGTTGAAACAGGAGAATTTATTAGAGATTCGACGAATTTCAAGCATGTAGGATTGGGTAGATTCATGAATAGCCGGTTAAACATTGGCAAGCAGTAGTGGACATAATCGCCCTTTATGTACTTCAAGATGTTAGCAAGAGGCACTAGCGGCCGTGAGTAGCTGACATAGCGACAAATTGCTTCCTGCTTTTTCAATAAACCCGCGTCTATATGCTCATGATCGATTTTCGCATTTTCTGGTGCATTTTCTTCCATGAAACGAATTTTATGTTTCTCATCGCTTAGTTGGAATATTCCGTACACGGCAGAATGTATTCCCCTACGCTGATTCTTCTCGACGCTTTCAGAGAGCAAATCAGTATAAAATTTGAGGAATGTTTGTCCAACATCTTCTGAAAAGTATACTTTCAACTTTTTTAATAAATTGTTCGTTTTATAGGTCCAGGATTCATTAATTGCTTGCTTTATTTCCGGTAACTTATCAATCGCTAGTTTTGAATCTTCTTTGAGACACTTTATTAAATCACTTTCTGTTAATTCTTTATCTGACCTCTGGAGTATTTGCTGATACCTGTAACTATCTTTATCCTGTTTCGTAAATTCTATTATATTGTCAGGAATGTCAGCTCTAGTTTTTTCAAACAAAGCCATAAGTTCCAACAGAAAATGCAAGCAGGTTACTAATTTATCATCTTTACTGCCTGGTTGAAATTTAATAATTCTATTCAAATAAAAATTAAAAATGTAATCATACACTTTTAGTTTAGTTTCTTTGTCTATATTTTCGATGTGTTTTTTAATGGAGTAAATAGGCATGGACAATTCCATAAAATGTACTAATACATCAGGCATTTCTTTGTCATTGATTATATTAAATAACATGGCAACAATTTTGAAATCAGGATTACCACCATCTGCATCAAAAGCCTTCATGCTGTTACAAATTTTAGTGAATGCTGTCCAGCACCTATCTTCAAACTTAAATACATTATGATGACTCGTAATGTTCAGTAAAAACATTGTTTTGTTAGTTTTATTTTCATTAACATGCCTTTCATAATAATATTGCAACAGTTTTTCAACTTCGACATTATTTGTTGCAGACTGTACTAAAACTTTGAGAAGATCAGATCGTTTAGTCTTATCAGTTGTAGTCTGGATTAGCTTTTTAATTTCATCAAATGCTTTAGTAAAGTTAACGAATTTGTACCAAATAAAGTTTCTACCACTACCAAAAATTTCATTTCCGCTGGCAATGTGGCGCATAGCCCAAGCTTCCCTTTCATCCAACGTCATAAGGCTATAATACTTTTCAACGTAAAATTCTTTACACATCTCAAACTCTTCATTGTGATATTTATCTGCAAATATCTTCTTGGCAAAAGCATATCTTTCGTTCTCAGGAACAACATTGATTATCTGCCTGAACTTTATTTGATGACGATTGCTCCAAAATTCAGACACTTTTGCTGGCAGCAGAAAAATGGCGAAAAACTCAACTTCATTCAATGAACTATGCCTAAGTAATTTCCCAACATTGAGTATATTCACATACAAGTCTGGTTTCGCCATTATCCGGTTTTTGTGTTTTATAGCAATGTGCTTAGTTATTTTTAAGCTTAACGTAAAACGATTTTTCGATTCGTCAACATGTTTCTCCAGCAAGTCTAAGTACTGAACATCAGATACCGAGTACAAATAACTGAATTTCTCAAAAGCATCATTTTTATTCCAACATGAACTCCGTAAGTACTCTTCAAACAGTGTAAAAGAGTTACCAATGAACATTTTCCAGTACTCAGTGTCGTTTCGTTCAATCTCAGAAATATTTTCTTGCATTAACTCCAATTTGAATGATTCAGATGTGAATTTTAGGAATTTATATCCAAGAGCATCCAATTTAATTTTTTTGCAATAACGGTAGAAATCAGCTGCACGGTTCTCATTTCTCATGTTCATGTATAACGCTGTCAGTAAATGCTTTTTCATTTTTAATGACATAAATGGGAATATGTTGTAGTGCAAATAATCAGTGTTCATGATAGTAGCGAATTCATCATCATAGAGCCAACAACATTTTTTGAGCACTCTGGATATGTAAAGAGAGTCACCCGATTTCAATGTTTCGATTATAAATTCAGTGTTTTTATACTTAGCAGCAACATCAATTTTGAATAGTCTATCAGCATCTGAAGTTTCTGTTTCAGCTTCAATCTCCTTGAATGGGACATTTTTGGAAACAGTTTCGTTGACTTGAATGTTTAGTTCGTGCTGGCGCTTCGGCAAGTTACTTCCTGATAGTTTCACCATGATGAATATATCGCCAGCTAATAGATGCTTGCACCTGTAAGATAAATGTTGAATTTCAAGAAACAAGGTATTAACTGGTATTTAAAATTGTACAGAATTGGAAGATTAATGAGTTTTTATTATCGTACTGAGTTTGTCTAATCTAAATCTACGAAATTATTAATAAAGCAAAGTCTTAACTCACACAGATAATCACATACCATGCAGAAAATGAGTAATGGTTTTTTTTTAAATATATGACGTCACTACTTTTATTCTAATTTTACACACTAAAATCTATTTTTTTTTTTACTAAAATAAAATCTTATAGCCAAAACAATCGGTATGACATCATTGTCATAGAAAATGTAGGATGAATCATTTAAAGGGGCGGATATTCTAGCAAATTATTATTGTCAATTATTTTAATTTAATTAGCTCTAATCGATGGCTCCTACGTATAAAGGCGAAACTGCCGCTTACGCCTTTTTCCAATTATTTAAGCAATGATTTCCCTTTGCTCTAATCTATAACATCAGCAAGAAAAAAAAATTTTTTTTCCATTAGATACAAAATAAAATTTTAGGCAAATAGGCGTATGTGCAAAAATACGCCACGTATAAAGCCCGATCATTCGATTCTCCCATCTATTCGAGTAGTTGCTTACATAAATATATATTTTTTATAATCTTAATCTTAAATAAAGCCATGAAAATATTTAGCAAATTGTTTTATTTATAAATTATGACACATTATATAGTTATTTAATTTTTAGCGTTAAGAGTCGCATCTCAAACTAATTTGAAAATTATAAATAACTTGAAAAAAACGAACTGCCTAAGGCATCGTGGGTTCAATTCCCGCCTTAGGCAGTTCGATTTTTTCAATTTATTTATAATTTTTAAAAATATGACACATTATGTTAAAAGACCTAACTAAATCTCGAACACAGTATATGGGCGTATTTGCGTTAAAACGTAATAACGATACATTAAACAACTTTTTCTAACTGATTTATTATTGATAATAGCACATGATAACAATAAAACAATTACATGCATAAATAAAGAGGGTAATCGCTTAAAATAATTATATTTACGTTGTCATTTAAGTCTCTTTACGTTGAACAATAAATAAAATAAAAGGGCCAATGTGTAAAATCTCAAAATATACAAAAAAAATATAAAAATTGATAACAGCAGTAGCAAAAGCATTACATGTTAAGACTAAATGTGAAATTTCATTAAATTCGTTTTAGTAGGTCAGAAGATATGACCGAAAAATATGGTTCTGGCTACTTAAATGGCTCTCCTGTAAAATCTATTTTTTTCACTTACGCCAGTATACGTAGGAGCCATCGTAATACATTTATCTACTTTACAAGTTACCACCGTCTTATCATCAAACTAAACATTTAGAGATTGTGGCAAAATACTGCTCAAGATGTCACAATGTTTTGTATTGATGCACCATTGTCCTGAGATGGTCTGAGAAGGAACCTACCTACATTTAAAACAAAATAAGAATCTAGATTAGTTTTCTAGTAATGTACATAAATCATTATCATCATATCATAAAGATTTAAAATTAGTTACCATACCTGAATTTTATTTATAAATACGATGGTGGCTGCAGTTTTTTGCCGGTATTATGTGTCGTACTAAGGTTATGCATTGACCTCGTCTCCTATGAAAAATCTTCAATTTCAGTTCATGGTTATTTTGTGGTAAGATTTCCTATTTAGTTGGACTTGGAATTTGAATTTCTAACTCGATTACTCGACCAAGGACCAAACTCACTCCAAAAGAAGTACACAAAAAAAACTACCAATTACCATAGAGAAAAGTAATACATAGGAAATAGAGAACCCTCTCTGTCAAATTTTTGAACCTACTAATTGACAGCCTGGTGTTAAATTCCCTGTACTTAACCTACGTACATAACGCTCACATACATACATANTATTGTTTTGTGATTAGTAGATTGAATTTAGTAAAAACTACTTAAATAATTTCGAAACTTTAATAATCATAATGATCTGTTACTTTAATTTCGGGCGGGCGAAGTCGTGGGCAAAAGCTGGTTTAATACAATATAATTTTTATTTCAAATCAAACTGACTGAAAATGACAATTTGACTAGTTTTTGACCAATTTGACCGTAAATGACGTTCAGTCAAATTCAATCAGTTTTTTCAATTTTAACACTTGGCCATCGACGTCCTTTCGGCACATTCGCGACACCCCTGACTTTTGCATACCGAGCGCATACCGTGATTTGAATTTCGAAAGAAAGATCTCGTTTCGTCTGTTTATATGAAGTTACAATACTGTATGATATTATTACCGTGGTTGTATGGAAGTTTCCACACCCTGAAAACTACCTTGACGACAAAATTGACAATTAAATATTGTCACTGTCAAATTTGACAACATTTCAGGTAAGTGTCACTTGGTGTCACTAGTGGTGTGAAATGAAATCGTTGTAATGCAACAACTATAAGAACGATTTTTGTTGAAATATCGATTTTTATAGTGACTGGTTAAAACTTAAAATCTTAAATTAGTTATCAAAAGAGTAAGAAAAACATTTCTCATACTGAAAAATATGTAGGATTCTCAATACATTATTTCTTACTTCATTACTATAAGCTCGGTCGGAAGGTGGAGTTCTGTGTTGTGGTTGTGGCTTAGGTTGTGGGGCATTAGTGGGGTGATGATATCATTAAAAAAAATTATGACTCACAAAGCCATAATATCTAGATATTATACGGCTTTGTGAGTCATAATTTTTTTTAGCGGCTAGCCGCCAGGCTTTTAAAATATTTTAGTAGCGCCTGATTTTAGTATAAATAATTTCTCTCACTGAATTGTACATTACATTATGATTATAGGTTTATCGCTAGTTATCAAATCGTTAAAAATGATAATAAAACAGGGATAACAGAATAGGTAGATAAGGTACAAAAATACATATAACGTGATGTGACGTAGGTGGGAGGCCTCCCACTCAAGCACATAATCAGCAGGAGGCAATGAAAAGAACGGGAAGGGATGAAATAAATAAGATAATGTAGTGCAATAATTGTTTTATTCATAATTAATAAGAACATTACCTTTATTGTACTATCACAGTTAGAGTCCGATCGATCAAGTGACACTTCACTGGGAGGTTCTAGGTTCGATTCCCACCCAGGGAGAAATACATCACCACTAACCCCACTGTGATGAATACCTACCTACATACAACCTGTGCCATCTATTGGTGATCTGAGAAACTACTTTAGCCTTAACCATTAGATAGCCCTAAAAAAATAATTAAAATATATCAAGACCAGAAAAAAAGCCGTCTTCATCTGTACTGTCAGTTTTAATACTGTCACGTATTGTATTGCACACTTTTCGAAATCTTTGATGTAAAACATACAGCACTTCCTGATAAGAACATTTTTGAAGTTTTTCGATGGCAAACAAGAAGCTACCACTTGGACTTTCATGTGGTAGTAACTGTACTGCTAGCAAGAAAGTTGCGGGGAGTTCATTTTCTATTAATCCCGAAGCAACTGTTATCATGATTTCGTCCAAATATCTTACTATATCTATATAGTTATTAATTATTTTTAAATAATATTTAAAGACTTCTAAAATCTGTTTTATATTGTCTTCTACTATTTCCTTTAAAGTTAACGAGAATGACACAACGTATACCTCATTTGCATACTTTGAAATAGCTTTAGCCAATTCGTGACTGTATACCTTAAAAGCGTCAATTATAACGTTGTGAAGATCTTTTACATCATAGCGATGAGTTTTTTTGCTTGCTTGTATAAAGCTGCTCTTACACTTTCCTATTACTTGTCTGCTAATTATTGCTAGTTGTAAATCCCACCTCAATTTGTATGTATCGTATAACGGTAACGATGATTTAACCAAAGCCAGAAAATCTTCGAAAATAGGAACCGCATCTTCAAAATGCTGGACATTATGTTTAAAACTGGCTTCCTCCAGATAACAGAAGAAATCACAAAGTAGTTTTTGGTACAAGAAATCATCATAAATTACTTTATCCCAATTTTCTATGCTGTTTTCTATAACACTGCGAGATAGTAGCATACTTTCGTCAAGGGAATATTCAGGACGAGTGTGATGTATGACGTATCGGGCTACAAGCTTCCATTTTTCTTTACAAAGTTGTGATATCTCATCTTCAGCATACGTTATCTTTAGTTTATTTTCTTTTATCATCATATTCATGTGCTGTTCGATTATCTTGCTTACAAAACTTTTCTTAACAACATCAAGTATATTTTGTATGTGATGTATCACCTTCTGTTTGCGCCCTATATTCGGTTGTTTATCTTCAAAGGAATTAACTGCATCCCATACGGCTTCAATATAGTCACCCAGTAAATCATCGGGTAATTTTTTTGATACAACGAGATCAAATACTTCATTTTCATCGGTTTGACGTAAACCTGAAGTGAATTTTAATAGCATATCCAAAAGCATTCGGTTTTTTGTGTCTGCTACTTTATTTAAAATTGTTTCATAAATGACGCTTCTCGTAGACTTGTTCTTAGTGCTTGTCCATATATTTGTGATAACTTTAATTAAGCTCTGTGCAGTGCAGCATTCAAAGGCTAGTTGGATTGCATGTTTGTGTCTTGATACTGGAGTATCAAGAAGCAACTGCAATAACTCTAGACATATCGGTGAGGGGAAGATCGCGAAGTACGTTTTAAGAATATGTAGATAATATTTATCAGAACAGCCTTTCATATACTTAACCATGATGGCAGGGGGCACATGTGGACGCGAAATGCAAGCGTTCATACAAATAGCTCTTTGTATGCGCAGTTGATCAATGTTATCATTTTTTAGTCCGTCTTTTTTATTTGCCGGTGCATGTTTTCCCATTATTTCCAATATGGCGTTTTCATCACCTAATTTCAAAATACCACGTACACCAGCGTGCACTGTCCGCTTGTTTTTATTTTCACTGACGAGGTCTTCAAACATAGCTAGATAGACCTTGGTAACATCTTCTGAAAAATATATCATAATTTTATCAAGAAATTTATCAAGCTTTATTGAAGCATTCTCATATTTGTTTTTAATTTCTGTTACTTTAGAGATAACAAGTGTCTTGTCCTCTTTGAGATCTTGCAAAAGTTGTCTGCCTGAGAGTATTTTTAGTGACAATTTAGGGATGATTTTCAATTGTTCGTCTGATTTTGCTACGTTTGAAATTGCATCGTAAAATATGGTAATTGCACTTTTTATAACAGCAAAAACTGGCTTTGCTTCTGCAGCTTCATCCTTTGAATTCCGATGACGATGGCATTTATTATCAGCTTGTTTGACATAAAAATCATAGAAGAAGTCAAGTATTTTTTTATAATTCTCATATCCTACATTTTCTATGTGGTCGTCGACAGAGTTCAAGTCAAATTCTTCAAGGAAATATTTCATCAATTCATCAGGAAACGGTTTTTCATGTAGTATGTGGTATAAAACGATCATAGTTTTATAACTTTTGAAATAATTAATGTTAGTTGCATCATTTGAACTATAGAGATTCACACTAAGCAATATTTTATAAAAAGTAGCCCAGCAATCATCATCAAACTCAAACACGTTGTGGTGTGATATGACTTTCTTTAGAAAGTCATTACAAGTTCTTAATTCATCTAAATGAACTTTATTATAATAATCGAAGAGCAACTGCAAATCCTGATTATTTTTAGCCGATTCTAATAAAACTATGCACATGTCAGTGCGTTGTTCTGTATCATCAGTAACGTCGATAAGTTTCTTTATTTCTGGGAAAGCTAATTCGAATTCAATAAATCTATACCAGCGATACTCATTTCCTAGGCCGAGAATTATATCTTGACGTTTTAAATGACTTAAAGCCCATTCTTGCTTCTCCGAAGGATTCATAAATTTGTAATATTCCATATCATAAAACCCTCTATGCATTTCGAACTCACCAAGAGGGTAAATCTTAGCGACAAAATTTTTCAAAAATGGTAAGAAATTCTCATTTCCAATAATATCAAATATGGGCTTGTGAGCCTCATGCCATTTACAATCCCAAAATCTGTAGGGACTGAAAAATACATCAGCATAAATTTTCGCGTCATCAATCGTACTATGCTTTATAAAAGCTTCTGTATCAAGAATATAATAATAAACGTGTGGCTTTGCAAGCACTCTGTCCTTATTATATTTCATGATGCTATTAGATATCTTCGCGCCAAATTTAGCAGTAATAAAATTTACTTTTAATATAAGCCACTTTTCTATAACATCTAAATACTTTTCTTTAGATACTGTATAGTACAAATATTTAACGTTGAAAACAGTTTTACGTCTTATGCTTTTATAATAAATATTTAGCAATGCATCTAAAACTTCAAATGACTTCCCGATCAGTAATTTGAAGTATTTAAACTTTTTTTCTAATTCAATTACAGTGTATCCCTCCAATTTTGGTAAGGTTTCTAGTTTGAATGCTACTGATGTATTTATGAGACAGTTGAATGCTGTGAATAGCATTTTTTCTTGCATACAAACATTATAGAACTGGACAGCACGATCTGGGTTCTTGATATATTTGGCTGTAGTTTTCAAAATTTTCTTCTTCACTCTCATTGAGGTGACAGAAAATATGTTTTCGTAAAGATATTCTGGGTTCAAAACGTCAGAATACTGGTCTTTAAATAACCATTTGCATTTTCTTAGCGCTCGTGCCGTGTAGAATTCATCTCCAGATTTAAGCGTTTCAATAATGTAGTCAACATTTTTATATTTTGCAGCGAGATCAATTTTAAATAAACGGTCAATCTTCGTATTTTCTGGTATACATTTTGCAATTTCAAAATTCACTTGTTGAGAAAAAGCGTCATTGACCTTCTTGTTGAGAGCGCGTTGTCTGCTACCCAAGTTGTCAGTAGCAAGGGTCAACTGTTTATCTGTAACCAAACAGTAGGTAAATAAATAATGAATTTCTAACAATATGGCGTTCGATTATCATTATGACTCATTGAACATAAAAAAAAACTGGCAAGAACCATCTGTCCCCCGTCCCATAATGCAGTTGTTTTGACACTACAGTTAAAACACAAGACTAACAAATAAACCAAAACGTGATGGTAACCATTATCCCTATCTGTCTTATTAAGGGTTAAGCCTTCAGCTCCATGCTTTTATTAAGTTGCCAAGTAGCTACTTGTTTCAAAGCTGTTAAGTCTAAAAGACCTCATATTCCTATTTATAGTATAGAAGTTGTTCCTACAAACTTCCGACTTGTAAGGCAAAACAAAAGGTGCTCGCTAATTTATTTAATAATAATATGGCCTCAAATTTAATTATCTACATTACGACGACATACCTACCAAGTCCATGAAAAAAATACTCTAATCTTTTATCATAGATAAGTGTGGGTATTTAATTATCACTAGGTATTTGAAATAAGTAGGTACAAGGGATCCGGCCCAGATTTGCAAGGGTGCAAAAGATAAAATATTTTTTTAAACAAACCTTACCTGTTTGCATTTTGTAATCTTGGTTTGTTCTGCTTTCTTTTTCTGATGCAGGTAGATCATCATCATCTTGATTATTTTGATTATGACGCTCCAAGCTGGCACTTTGTGACATTTTCAAGACTGGAAAAAATAAAGCATTAAAATATGGACTTACTTTTTATTTCCATTTTAATTAATTTTGGGGGACGGGCACATCTGTGTGCTTACACTAAACACGCACGGTAGCATTTTATTTCTCAATAATGTACTATCACCAACGTGTTATCTGCCCATTGCCAGCCATGTCATTTCGTTCTATCGCAAAGAATCACCATTTGATTAGAGCGAGAGCAAAAACGGAAATGGATAGTTAACAGTGTGGCCGTGTGTAAATGTAAACTTTAGTACCTATCTCATTTATAATTTCTTATTAGGTAGGTTTTAAACTCAAAATCGTGAGGTTCGATCTTCGCGCCATCTGTTGACATCAACGCGAATGCTGAGTGTTATAATAAAGTTTTTGAGTAAATGATGGGCGTTTAAAAGGTTAATTAATCCAGCCATTAGTCCATTTTAGTCTATTTCCCTCAGATAAGTAAGTTACATTTACTTATGGGGGCAACCACGGGGGTCAATTATTATGCTAAATTACACAATAATGTGAAATACCTAAATGGTGAAACAATTTTCACCATTGTGTTTTATACTATTCAAAGACACAACAACTGTTTTTTTTTGTGAAATTAAAATTTGATTAGGTACCTACCAATGTACCTACATTATTAAATTTTAAATTATATTTACCTTGTTTTAAGTTCAATTTCGTTGATAGCCAATATAAAGTTTGTCCCGCCCGGTTTGTTGACAGTATTCGACTGTATGAAGAGAATTAATTAATACCTAACGACCTAACTCCGTAAATTCAATATAAATCCAACCGTAATCAAATCCAAGCAAAGACTAAATTGTAAATAAATAAAAGCCCCAAGCCAAGGTCCTACCTATTTAAAGCTCTGTCGAGTAAGCTGTTTTGTAGCCAGCGGATTTCTACAGCTAAACATGATTTTATTCAACAAAATTATTATTGTCTACTTGTGTGCTGTAACCTGCTGTAACACATTAATCAAAACCCTTAAAGAAGGAATATTAACTTTATGTCAAAAGCGCATTATGCTCTTTAGTCCAAATATTAATATTTTTTTTGATAAAAAGTTCTTTAAAATGGATTTACCACGCGCCTGATGATCTCGGTCATTTTTTTTTTCATTTACTTGCTAGAGATGTGACGTAGAAAAATTTTCGTATAATCGATTAATCGAATAATCTGGTATTGATTAAATTACTCAGAGAGAAGATTATTATTCTATAAAGATCAGTTTTTGCTCATTTAAGCGGGATATTTCGGTCGTTTTCTTACATTTTTTAATGTTACGAAATGCAAATTGATATTTTTATAGCTCCAAAATTGTATTTATTCTCTGTGTGTTAATTAATTAATTATCTGTGCTCAAATAGAAAATGGCGGTTGTTGTCATGGAAAATGTACTTTCGCTTCATAAAATTTTATAGCAAATCGTCGTAAAGTATTGAAAAAGAGGAATTATTTTGTCAGTTATTCGTATTTTCATTACTACATTCTTTACTTATTAGTCAAATTAAGATATTATAGTTTATACTTTAAGTATAGAAATGAAGTTCGTGGTAACCGCGTAAGGCTCGGTTTATTTGTTCACAAAGCGTGATAAGTGTTGGGATTTTGTGTTTATTTTCTGTTAAAATGCGCTTTGAATAATCGTATACCTTACAAACTACTTTGTTACTGTGTATGGATGATATTGTGCGTTACGGTTCTGTGATTTTAAACGTAAAAATGTGCAAGTGTTAATTTGTGTACTTCTGACTAAAATGGGTGAAACAGAAGAATTTAATACCCTGGCGTTCGAAAAGAGGTTGATGCAGCTAAAGGATACTCAGGAGAGTATCCAGTCACTTTCCTCCTGGTGTTTGAAGCAGAGGTCCCACCATAAGAAGATTGTATCAAGTTGGTTGAATGTTTTGAAGAGAGTGAAGGTGGAGCAACGTCTAGTTCTGTTTTACCTAGCGAACGACGTGATACAGTATAGTAAACGTAAAAATTACGAGTTCGTAGAAAGCTGGGGCCTTAATTTGCAAAAGGCTACTCCGTTGGTCAGGTTAGTTTTTGGTTGTAGGTTATGAGTTTACCGTCTAGTTGTTTCATTTAAGTGTAATATGAAATGTGTGCTAACTGAAACTGTCTGTAGGAAATACATGAAATTCTTTATGAAAAAGGTTACACACTTGCTAGATGAAGAAAGCAAGAAGTCTGTATAAAATTTCTTTTAAAATTATAAATATTGGTTACGGGCTATTAAAAAAGTTATTTACGGATTTAGCCGCAGTCTGAATGTCAGTCTTTCCAAATCAATAATAACTTGTAACATTGATAAATTGTATTGTTTCAAAGTAAAAAATATATTCAATAAAATATCGTTACAGGGATGAAAAAGTTCGACCGAAGATCCTTCGGATATTTAAAATCTGGGAGCAGAGGTCGGTGTATGACGATGAGTTCCTTTCCGATCTGACGGGCCTGCTCAGTGCCGGTGCTGTTAAAAAGACTGATGATGACCCTTTGGACTTCCAAGTAAGTAGGCTCATGTTTACGGTAGCATTGGCTTCTTAGAAATAAAATAAAATTATGTCTCAAATGGGATTTGTCATTTGTTGGCTATTCCCAAAGGTCTACGACTATTGTTTTTCTTTATCCTTGGGTCCACAAACTTATCCGAAGTACGATACAAGTCACAAGAGATTTGTATGAAGAATTTAGCTTTTAATTAATTAATTTATGGGAAAGAAAGAAATACTTTTTTGTTTTTAATGTCATGGACCTGTTGGGAATCAAAGTATGAATATACATATGTGTCACTAATAGTGTCTTATTTCTGTTTCCAGCCGCAACAACTTGTAAATAAAATAAAGCAGTGTACAGTGCTTGAGGCGGACACAGATCTGCGATTAAAATTCATCCACGACAGTCACTTGCAGCTCTCTGATGCTGATGCTTTGTTAGCTAATTTAAAAGGTAAGTTGGAAGTAATGACTATAAAATGAAAAAGAATAATATTATTATTACAATGTCTGTCAACTACCTACGACTAAATTATTGACAGTTCATTTGGTTTTAAGCCAGCCGGGCGAAATGTTATTGTAGGGCTTATCATGCAAATACAAAATAAATAAATAAGATTCAATGATAAAAGTTTATCGTTGCGCGCATCCTAAGCCTTAGCACTAGGATACCCGCCGTGGTAAAATTTTATTGATGATTTTAAACGACAAATGTATGGGCTTATCGCATAAAATCGATAAAATGGCATGATAAACGCATATCGCGGCGCGCATCCTACCTAGGCCTAATGGACATGGATTAAGTCCCTTTTTCTTTTTGTTCAAATACACCTCTAAAAGTCAACAAAGCTTTTTTTCAATAAATTATTAATTAGAAATTAATATAAAACTCCTATTTACAGATAGAAGTCATAAAGATGACGTAGAAAAAGAACTGAACGAGGGTATAGCGTGTGTAGAACGCTACACGGCGGCGCTACAAAGAGAGATAGTAGCGCGGGAGGCGCTATTGGCGCTACTCGCTTCAGCTAACCAATACTACTCGACGCAGCGCGGCGAAGTCAAAGTTGTCGCTTATGTGAGTGGTTTTTAGTGATATTAGTCTACAAAAACTATGAAAGTTTAAAATTGATGTCAGTAGAAAGTATTTTGGAAAAGGAAACAATGAAGTGTTCGAACACTAGATGTATCACAAAGAATTGCCATTTGATGAGAGCGAAAAAAAAACTGAAATAGGTAGCTGGACTAGTGCATGTATGATGTGGATTGTAAAAATGCCAAGTGTTAAGGTTTTTCGAAAATTACATTGGATGTGGCAGGTTAGGCAACCAACTAACGGACAAGTCTTCGAATATTTGGTCAGTGACCCGTGTGTGATGTTAAATCCTCCATTTATTTATTCTAAGGCCGCTTTCTGATTTGTCGGCGCGGTAGCGGCGTGACATCTGCACGCTAGGAATACGCGGTACCGAAAGCTTACTAAAATACAGTGTGAGTCACGTTAAAGTGTACATATGAAAATATATGAAACTAGACCTATTTTTATCGATAAAAAAGAGGTCAAAAAATTTTTGAGACTTTTTTTTAATTTTTTATAGAATTTTTATTCTTCCAATTACTTATTGTAAAGAAAACGTAATAACTTTTAAACTAAGCGGTATATCCTGATAAAATAAAAACAGTAATAATGCTAAATAACAGGCGATACTAAAAAAATACATGAAATACCTAGAAAATGCCAACAAATAATAAAAAATGATACTTTTTGAAAAAAATCTGCTTAAAAATTCGTATTTTTTTTGGTTATTTGATAAATTTCTCCAAAAAAATGCCCCTACAACAAGTGGTTTTTATTACTTTTTATTATTCTCTATCGTATTACTTTTGTAAAACCAAAAATCGCATGTCTTTATCCCTATCACAACGTTTGCAATGATCGTTTGAACTAAGCCTCTCCGGGCGCGCCATTCAACGCTTCGTTAACAACGAAACTGAAAGTGACTCTAGATTTGTAATTTTGATAAAGACAAGTTAGATTTTAAATAAAAACAAAAGATTTCGAAGTAAAATAAGCATTTGAGTTAAAATTAAAATTGTCTCTACCTGTAGCGGAGAAAAATGTGGTGGCAGGCCTTTGTTCAAACAATCATAGCAAATGTTGTGATAGGGATAGAGACATGCCATTTTTAGTTTTACAAAAGTAATACGATAGAGAATAATAAAAAGTAATAAAAACCATCTATTATAGGGGCATTTTTTGGAGAAATTTATCAAATAACCAAAAAAAAACTTTTAGAATTTAAAAGCAGATTTTTTTATGTATTTTTTTAGTATCGCCTGTTATTTAGCATTATTACTGTTTTTAATTTATCAGGATATACAGCTTAGTTTAAAAGTTATTAGGTTTTCTTTACAATAAGTAATTGGAAGAAAAAAAAATCTATAAAAAATTAAAAAAAAATCTAAAAAAATTTTGACCTCTTTTTTGTCGATAAAAATAGGTCTAGTTTCATCTATTTTCATATGTACACTTTAACGTGACTCACACTGTATACTCTATGAAGCTTACCGAGCGCCTATATTTCAATGGAGTGTTCCTGATTGAGTCTGTGCCGCGCCAATCGGGAACGCTCCCGTGAAATATAGGCGTTCGGTAAGCTTTCGGCCGCGCCTACAAATCAGAAAGCGGCCTTAATTTGAATAAAAAAAAAAACAGAATTGAGAAACTCCTCTTTTTTGAAGTAATTTTGGTGAAGTCACTGTCACTTAATGAGACTGTCACTTAATTTTTTATCATTCTTCCACAGGCGTACAAAAACTTCGGCGGTCGCGTTCGTCTACTAAAACGTAAACTCGACGAGCTCCTACCTACCCTGCCCGCCGGCGCGCCGTCGCCGCCGCAGCGGGACGAGGACGTTCCGTCGCCGGGGCCCGACGAGGACCTGGAGCTGCCCGCGCCCGACCACGAGCCCGACGCAGACAGTGAGTCACAATAGTACCTATTACGATTGCGTAAGGTGCCTTCTAGCTTGTGTCACCTGATAACTACTACGAGCGACGTTCATTTGTTTCTTGAACTGCCTGCGCCTGATAGCAACGAGAGACGATGACAGTGAGTGCAATGGACCTTATTACGACTTCATAAGGTGCCTTCTAGCTTGATTCACCTGATAGTTACAACGAGCGGCGCGCGACGCTCACTTGTTTCTTGACCCGCCTGCGCTTGACAAGGGAGACGATCACAGTGAGTACATTGAACACTATTGCAACTGCATAAGGTGCCTTCTAGCTTGATTCACCTAATATCTACTAAGAGCGGCGCGCGATGCTCATTTGTTTCTTGACCTGCCGGCGCTTGACAACAAGGGAGAGGACAGTGAGTCGCAATAGACCCTATTGCCACTGCATAAGGTGCCTTCTAGCTTGTGTCACCTGATAACTACTACGAGCGACGCTCATTTGTTTCTTGACCTGCCGGCGCTTGGCAACAAGGGAGATGACAGTGAGTACATTCTTGTTGCAAATTCGCTCTTATTGCAACTACATTAGAGGCTTTAGCAACGAGGGAGACCATGACAGCGAGTACTTTCTCGTTGCAAACTCGCCTCTATCCCAAGCACATAAGAGTGTTGTAAGCAGCGGGACGAGGACGTGCCGTCGCCGGGGCCCGACGAGGACCTGGCGCTGCCCGCGCCCGACCACGAGCCCGACGCAGACAGTGAGTCACAATAGTACCTATTACGATTGCGTAAGGTGCCTTCTAGCTTGTGTCACTTGATAACTACTGCGAGCGACGCGCGACGCTCATTTGTTTCTTGTTTGGTGCAGACAGTGAGTGCGCACCCTATTGCCGCGGCGTAAGGCGCTTTATTGCAGAGCTTAGCGACGAGGGAGACGATGATAGTGAGTCGTCTTTATTGCGGCTGCATAAGGTGCTAAATGTAACTTGTGTCTCTTGGTGACTGCGACGAGCGACGTTCATTTGTTTCTTGAACTGCCTGCGCCCGACCACCAGTCGGGCGACGAAAGTGAGTCGCAATGGACTCTAATTACGACTGCATAAGGTGCCTTGTAGCTTGTGTCATAATTATGGTGCTTGCGACAAGCGACGTTCACTTGTTTCTGGACCGGCCCGCGTGAGTCACGCTGGACTCTATTACAACTGCATAAGGTATAGTAACTTAAGTCACGTGGTACCTACAACGGGCGACGCTCGACTCATTTGTTTTTAGAACTGCCCGCGCCCGACCACGTGTTGGGCGACGATAGTGAGAGACAATGGACCACAGATATAGATATACATAGATAACGCAAGTAGCACGATCTGTATTAAAACCAAGCGTGCCGACTTTTTAATACCTACTGTGACGTCACAGACAACATTTAGTGACGGGAAATCGTAATCGATTCAAAGATGCCGATGCCGCCGCTGCCCCAACGCACCGCTACGATCACAGAAATGGCATCGATTATCTGACAGACGAATGAGATACACAGACGAATGAGATATACAGACGAATGATATTAAACGGAATGTTTAAATAGATAATATTTTCATTGAATTCTAAAAGGCTAATTTTAGACACGATCCCGTATTAATAAAAACTTAAAATATGTTATTATTTACTTTAAATAGTGAATAAAATACATTTTAAGTTTTTATTAAAATATCAATATCTCGACAACGGTGCCTCGTAGATATTTTGTATTGCTCTTATAACATATCCAGCAATATTATGTGATTATTTGGTCACAAAATTCTGTTATTTGTGGCAATGTTTTATAAAAATCATCAAAATCACGTACACTACTTGTATTCATTTCTCTACAATCTACATCATCATCAGCAGATCATTATTTCTTATATGTATGTACACACATTATTATAAATACTTTTACATGAAAATACATATATCTATACTATACTTTTTCTAATTTTCTCTTCCTTGACAACAATAGAGGTTGTTGTGGTGTTTCTTTAATCCATTATCTTCATTTTTTTTAAATCGAAAACTAGGAAAAAAAGTCATAAATAAATACTACAAATACACATTAATTAGAATATTTATTTATATATGAGAGTTATTTTTTAATAATAAATTAGTATCATTCGTCTGTCCGATATCGATAAGAATCGATTTATTGATTAAAGTAGTAGAACGAACAACACTAGTAGCAAAATTTGACAGACGAATGAGAAGTTGCGTGTACAACGAAGTCGAAGCGATGCGCGACAGTGGCGCTTGTCCGTTATACATCGCCTCTAAACACATAACGTCAGATCAAACGCTCAAAACAAACCCGGCAATGTATCGTAAAAAATTGTTTGAATGGTAAGTTATAAGTTTTTAGGTACATTCTTGAAACCAACGCTTGTAATACTTAAAAAATTGTTTTAAAATGAATTAACACTCAATATTATATCAAAATAACTTACCCGTGATAGGAAATATGTCCTTGCCTTTGGGAGCTCGAAGTTTTTGGCTTATTGCAATTAATTATCACACATTGAGGCATTTTTCTAGTTTTCGCGGCCGTCCGCATGCAACAACAGACGCGCGTGGACTGTGAGCAGCGGCAGCTCATTCCGATGATTTATCGGGATCGGGACACGCGAAGTAGGTGCATTCGCGTTATCTAGGTATATCTATATCTGTGCAATGGACCCTATTGCAACTGCATAAGGTGCTTTCTAGCTTGTGTCACCTGATAGCTACTACGACCGGCGCGCGACGCTCACTTGTTTCTTGACCTGCCGGCGCTTGGCAGCAACAAGGGAGACGGATGACAGTGATTGCACACGACCCTATTGCCACTGCATAAGGTGCCATATTGTGCTAGGATTTTATGCAGACGACTAAAGCCTGGTCCGTGAGCACGTAGAATCCCGTCCAATGACCCCAAGCTGCCCATCCTTGTCGCTCGCACGTAATTATGTTGCTGTCGCGCTCGCACACTCACTGCGGGCGCGTGTCGCACAGTCGCGACAGCAATATAATTACGCGCGAGCGATAAGGATGGGTAGCTTGGGGTCATTGGACGGGATTCTACGTGCTCACGGACCAGGATTTATACATTTTTTTTTGCAAACTCGCTAAATAAGTGGCTTGTTACTTGCTAGTGGCTAAGACAGTGGCGCCATCTAGTGAGCATAAATTTCTCTTCTGCTCTTTGAGGTGAACCTTGTGTCCTGTAGTGGGACGTATATTAGCTTACGTCCATAAAAAACATCAATTCAAATAGAGCCTGTGCCCTTAGTAGGACGTTTATTTAAGGGGGCCATAAGAAAGTTTAAGTAACACTCCCCCTGTATTGTTTCAGTATCATACAACATTGACCGCACTTTCAACACGTCGGTCGCAGCAGACGGATCCCTCTACAACCTAGGCCTGTCGTCGTTCCTCAACAACGACAACGCGTTAGCCCTGTTCAACGAGTCAAACGATACCGGGATTAATAGTGGTGAGTTTATTCAATTATTTTTAAATATTAACACTCATATTGATCGTTACATTCACGAAGCGCCCCACCATTCTTCCGCTAATGTTTGAGTGTTATCAGTACACGCTAAATTAAAATAGTAAGACACGGGTCTTAACGCGACGTTTATTAATGAGTTACATTATGTACTCACGTCTTGACGTTTCGGCTGCAGTCTGCTTGTGATCACGGCTGCAGCGTCGCAGCCGAAACGTCAAGCCGTGAGTACATAATGTAACTCATTAATAAACGTCGCGTTAAGAAGACCCGTGACTTACTATTTTAATGAGGGTTTTCGCGAATGAAAGATCCGCTAGATGGCGGGACGTGGATGTGGGGTCTGACTGCTACGTGATTGGTGGATTTTGACATCTGTCAATGTCATGTCAAAAATAACCAATCATGCAGCATTTGGACCTCGCGTCTACGTATTGCCATCTGGCGGATTTTTCATTCGCGAAAACCCTCATTGAAATGGAACGCGAAAGTTTAAAATCTTACACGCTAAATTGTCCATGAGTGCACACGCACACTACAATAATGACGCTCGGATTGCTCGGATCAAACTCCCCGCACCCCGCGCGACCGAGACCAAAAATTGGTGGGACGCGTCCGAGTGGATGAAATGATCAGAGGTGGAATTGTGTAAAGCAATCGTAATCATTTGACAGTTCATAACGTACGATAAAGTTAGTTAAACAAAGCGTTTGACAGAATAATCGTACGTTATGAACTGTCAAATGATTACGATTGCTTTACACAATTCCACCTCTGGTCTAAGAGCTTAACGGTCGAATACTGAAACGCCATTTAAATATTTGACGGCTTCTCAAATAGTTAAGTAGCTCCTAAACTTACATTTCGCATACTCAAAACAATATCTGAGCAGTTCTCAATTTTTAAGCACCTCTCAAATTAAGTTGCACTCAAACGCCACTCAAATGAATTTTCGCATACTGAAACGCCATTCAACGCTAAGCATTACTCAAACAACTGTCAAATCGTCTTAAGCAGCTGTTAAATTTGAGAGTGCTTGCGCGGTATCTTAAATCCTATTCTTATACCTAAATCGACCTAAATAGTGGTAAATAATGTGTGTCATCGTTATCATTTCTTTCGAGCCTCGAGGAAATACCTAGATTCTAATCGCAGGAACGCAATAAGGCTGAACGATATTGAAAAATATTATTATAATGACATGCAATTCCGAGCGAGGTTCTGCGTCCCTAAAGAAACGGTGTTGTTTCTGGATTCATAATTTGGAAGCTCTTTGAAACCCCTCACCAAATGCCATACAACCAGTGGACCAAATATCTACTTATTATAACCCTACTATTCTACGCAACGGGAAGTTATGAACGTGTACTAGGGGATATCTTCCAAATCTAACAGCCAACTGTGCATCGTATAGTGCACGAAGTAACAACCAAAATAGCTGCTATGAAATCGCTTTACATAAACATGCCTATTTCTGAGGATTAAGGGGACATCGCACAGCAGCATTTCCAAGAGTTGTTGATTTGTCAATTTGATGCTCTGTCAGTCAACAATGATAAATGTCAATTGTGGTTACGTTTCGGTCCACGATCGCCACTTAATAGATTTCAACAATAAAAAGTATCACCTTTAAAAATATTTTTTTAATGAAATAAAAATGCAAGCATTTATTTTTTTATATGATAAAGCGAGATTTATATACAGGGTGTTTGGCGCATCGTGTGCCAAAATTATTTGGCGGATAGAATGGGTCATTTCCTATATTTTCAGCCCCCATAACACTACTTTTATATGAATTTTTTTTAGTAATTTCACCAAAATACCCAAATCGCATCATTGAATTTCGATTTAAAAAAAAACTACTAGGCGATTTGGGTATTTTGGTAAAATTACTAAAAATTAATATAAAAGTAGCCGCCTGGCATGGAACGTGTTATGGGGGTTGAAAATATAGGAAATGACCCATTCTATCCGCCAAATCATTTTGGCACACGATGCGCCAAACACCCTGTATAATAGAAACTAAAAATAAACTGTTCTATGTTAAGTTGATTGAGTATATTTCCATAAAAGACAATACATAACCAAACGATGCTGCGTGTAATGGATAAAAGACGTAAAGTTATCATTTGTGTAAATGAAAACATACTTTTTTTGGTAAATGTTGCCATTATGTAAACATTTGAGAGCTGCTTAGCTGATCACGGCTTCAAATCCGTTGAGTAGCGTTTGAGAATACCATTTAAAATTGAAGGATACTTAAATTTAGGAGCCCGTCAGCTGAGTGACAGATTTGAGTAGTGTTTGAGTATTCGGCCGTAATTCAGTCAGTGCCTGAGGTATGTCACGGGCGGGGTGACATTTAACATAGTGATGTGACAAAGCAATATAACTCTGAAGGAGATCTGAAGTCACGCTGACGTTTGACGTTTCAAAAACACCATCTTGTGCCGCTCTCTTACCGCAGGCACTGACTGAGTAAAACGCTAGCATAATTTAAAGAGTGTAAAAACAAAACTAGTAATTCAAGCTAAAGCAATTTAACAATTAGTCCTTATCGTCACCAATAGATGGCGCTGTATAGTTTTGCATCGCGGTAGTGTTTTATTTTTGGTGGTTAAAAAGTTGATACCTCTTGTTTTCGTGTAGCGGTTTCGTAATGCAATAAATTTTAATTGTTTCTGTTTGTTACAGCAAACAAAATAGAAGTGATAAACAACAGACCCTCAGAGAAACAAGACTTCAATATAAACGACTTCCTAAAAACGTTATTACCGAATGAGACGAATACCGTCGCATCGGATAACAACTCAGGTGTGTTTTCATAGTCTCCTTATCCCTGATTAAGAATATTTTCAAAAAAGTTTGAGGATCCATATGAAAACTTCGTAAATTGATTAGGCATTGATACTACATTACGTAATGAGGGTTTTCGCGAATGAAAAATCCGCCAGATGGCAATACGTAGACGCGAGGTCCAAATGCTGCATGATTGGTTATTTTTGACATGACATTGACAGATATGTCAAAATCCACCAATCACGCAGCAGTCAGACCCCACATCTACGTCCCGCCATCTAGCGGATATTTCATTCGCGAAAACTCTCATTGATACGTCATCATGTCACATTAATTGATTAGGCGGTACGGAGTTCGGTGGGCTAGTTAGTTAATAACGTGCTTGAAAGTTAAACGAGTGAACTTGTTAAATCACATGCCCAAGTATTATTATAGTCTTAAGAATTTTTAATGGCCAGTTTCACCAATTTGCTGATAAAGTGCATCGACAGTATATCAGACATACTTTTTGTTACAAAATAGGAACTGTATAAGGTGCCCTAGTATTTTACCTTCACGTGCTGTCGTCTATACCTTACAAACCTATCCATTAGACTAGTGTTGCCGAAAAATCGATTAAGTTTAGAAAATAAAAAAGTTATAAAATATTAATTTTGTTTCTTTCTAATTTCCACATTAAAACTTTCCTTCATAATAATTTAACGTGTCTCCTAGTGGTTTCAGTAGCAAGCGGCACCATGTCTCAGAAGTCTCAAGACACATTACCGGGACTGGACCTCCTTACGCCTGATTCTACTGGGAATCCCCCGCCACCTACGTCATTCTATGGGACCATGGACCATATTGTCATCGGTAAGTAATGTATCTTTCGTGCGATTTTTTAGTAGTTTTAGCCTTTAGGTTTCTTCGGAATTCTAATTCTTAAAAAAAAGAAAGAATGTTTTCTTTGAGTATATTGTTCAAATTGTTATATCTACAAGATAAGAGTACTTTCCCTGCAGGTGGCATTACAAAAATCTACCCTGTCTATTGTGATGCCCAAACAGTTTGAAAAAATTCGTTACAACATTTTTTGACAATACTATGATATTTCTATCTTTTTAGACGATGCGGATCAGCCCTACCAACCCGAAACAAGTAGTCCGTGGAATAGTAGTTCGTGGATGCCGGTGAGTGTAATTTCAAAGGTTAATTTTAATACTATATTTTGTACACATTACTGTATACAGGGTGTTAGGTAAATGGGTATATGAGCTGACACTAGCCCATGTTCATATAACTGGTATGGTGAAGTCAGAAATTTGATATCATCATTTTAATTTTTTAAATTTTCATACAAAATAAATTTTATAAAATCCGATTTGTATGAAAATTTAAATAATTAAAATGAAGATATCAATTTTCTGACTTCACCATACCATTTATATGCATATGTTAACATGGGCTAGTGTCGGCTCATATACCCATTTACCTAACACCCTGTATATATAAAAGAAAATCGCGTTAGTTACTCCACATATAACTCAAGAACGGCTGAACCGATTTAGCTGAAAATTGTCAGGGAGGTAGTTTAGAGCCAGGAGAAGGACATAGGATACTTTTTATCACGTTCGAAATAAAATAAAGTCTGCTTATTTATTGCCATTAAGGCGGAACAAAGTTCGCCGGGTCAGCTAGTTATTAATAATTGACTTGTATTTGAATTGTATCATTTATTGTGTCATAGATTTTTACTAACTATCAATTGTATCTTACCATTATTGTATGCCCATGCGGCGGAACACAGCTGATCTATCATACAAATTTAATGACCTGACTTATTTATGACTACCTGTGATTTCACAATAAACACAATTTGAATTTGAATTTAATCTCATAATACATTTGTTACATAATAGGGTATTTGACACCACCAATCAATTGACGTACTTTTTAAAACTGTCAAAACGACACTCTCCCATAGATTTTGTCCGGCGATACTAGCATGTGACGTCACAATTTTATCAACTCAATGAAACTACTTTTTACAATTATAATGCAACCAAAAATTGTAATTTACAGGTAATTAAAAATTAATTAAGTTTTTAAGACCAGAAAGAAGTGTCTTTTTTAAAAAAGTTGTGGTTTAGAATTATTGGCGAATGGTGTCAAATACCCAATTTAATTTACTGTCTGCAGACGGCGGTCCCGCCGGCAGGCCGCTCGCCGGGCGCGTTATTCGCCGACACGCCGGAATCGCCGCCGCCCGCGCCGCCGCCGCGACCGCCGATCACCTACCCGCCTCTACACCCGGTAAATAGAAAGAAAGAAAGAAAGAAAGAAAGAAAGAAACATTTATTGCCTGGACATCACAAAAGACAAATGAGGTAAAATGAAAAAAAAAAGCAAATAAGACAGAGGTGACATAAAACATACAATGAATGAGCAAGTAAACTAAGCAGTGCCACCCTGTCGCACAGCGATGCCCATCGCAATGGGACCCCACTCAGCATATGCCGTGGCCCCCGGTGAGGGAAGCCACGACGCTGGTTTTCAGTGTGCCCCATGCCGAGTGTGAGTCACGGACACTAACCTATACTGCATAAAATATACATACATAAATAATAATAATAGTGCGCGTATAAATTTTAAGTGTAAATACAGACGTAGTAGAAATACAGACGTATAAAAAAATAACCGCCTTTTTACCGTAAACGACTGTTTCATTTTGTTCTTTTTTTTTCTTTTTTTATCCACAACGAGGAAGCTCTTTGCCTGTATCTCACCTGATGGTAAGTGATGATCAGGCCGAAGGTGGAAGCGAGCTTCACCCGGAATCCTCAACCACGGAGGAACTGGCTATCTTACCTCTTACTGCCGGAACACAACAATGCTGTTAACATTTTTGTTATAGCGACAGACTTAGGTAAGATGGTGGTAGCTAGCCAGGCGGACTTAGAACAAGCCCTACCACCAACCAAACCGAACAGAAAAATCTGTTTGTTCTGTTTTGAATTCAGTTATAAGAGAGTGGAAGTTGGATTTTTTGGTTATAGGTCGCCCAGCAAAAGTTGAGGCGAATAAACTCACACCTGCCGGGCTAGGATGCGCGCTGTGATATACTCTTATCGTCGTCAAAATGTATGGGCAAAACCGATAAAATGGCGCGATAACCGCTTATCGCGGCGTACATGCTAGGCCTACTGGAGTAATATCTTTGCTTGTGTTGATTGCCTCAACTCTTGCTGCTCGACCTATAGCGGGACACGCACTTTGTGGCAGGGCAGGGATGTTATGGATATCCGTAACCGTAACCGAAACTTTCGGATATCCTAAATAAAAACCTTTATAATGCCATCTAGTATAATTTTTTTGTTACTTTTTATTTGATGTAAAGTGTACGGCCATGAATGAACCATGTTGAACAACTACTGCTTGCATTCTAAAGTACAGATATCCGTGTCCGTAACCGGAACTTTCGGATATCCAAAATAAAAAAATATCCATAGCCGTAACCGAAACCGAAACTACATATCCATAACATCCCATACTTTAGCACAAAGTAAGAATATAAAATTACAAAATCGCTTCTCGCTCGGGGCGAATTATTTTTTATGCAGCTCAAAGCAGTTGACTGTAATCACACCTGATGCATTCTAGGATGGTACATACGAGTAACTAGACCTAAATAAGGTCCCTAGATAAAGTCTCCTTTGATATTTTTCTGTTGATAACAAATAATATACCTCTACTATCGTCACGAAGCCACCATGTTTATAATGTTTAATGCCTCATTTTGAAACACCCTGTATAAATAAATATTGTTTCAGAAAGGGCCTCCGCCCGCTGACGTGGACCACAGAGGGATATTACCTCCCCCGCCTCCGCCTCCAGTGTTGCCAATACTTGGTCGTGAGTATAGTTTTATTTCTATGTAGTTGACAGCTTTGGCATACACATTTTATTGCAAAGTAAACCTTATTACAACTGTTCAAGGTATACAATGTTGTTAGTACATTAGGCATGTAACATACTTATTATGAACTGTCAAATGTTGAGCTAATGTATTGTCGGTCACAAACAGGTCAAGTTGTGTGTCAAGATTTTGTACAAATGTATTTGTGCAAATAATTTTGTATTAGTAATCATCGATTTCCATACAGGTATCGCAAAAAATTTGAAGTTTTTGCAAAGATTCTGCATATTATTATAATGGACGACAGTTTCGTTGATGAGTACAATGAGAATATCACAATGAGAGTTCTTGAACATCTTTTCACTTAGTTCAAACATTTGTGCAAATATTTGTAAATAACCTAAATCACAGTTCTCTGCATCTTGATGGGAGCCTGTGATCGACATATTATAAGTAGTTATAAGTATATTTTTACTGTAGAATATCCATTTCTCCAAGTCCATCAATGTCATTTCAAAATGTCAACTAACAGATAGATATAAATGTCAATTTGTCAGACATGGAAGACGTAGATCATCGAATGCTGCCGACGCTGCCGCTGCCGGTGCCAGCGCCTGTGGCGCCACCTCACCACGCGCCCGTGCAAAAAGGTAACTAATAAATAAATATCCTTGGACATTTTACACTGCGCCGCTAGCCATATACATATATATTATACATAGACCCGTCACAGAAATTAAAATTCATCATTTCAATTCTCTGCATAGTAGCAGGCCTGTTCATCTCCGCGAGTTTACATCGAAAACAAAACACGCACAATGGCCCACCTACAGGATACTATTCGACAAGGCCTCACATACGAGCGAACATTGACTCACGCACGCGTATTCTTGTGTATGATGGAAGAAAATAAAGAAAATGGTGTACTAAATACTGTGCAGTATTTAACTGCCTAAATAATAATAAAAACACAGAATGTACTTTTTTAAGTTGCCTCAAGACACTGAGAGGTAAATGAGTAGTTAATATTATTCATGACAATTCATGCTAAATCATGTATTTCCTCCGCCATTTTCCGCAGTTTGGCACCTCACGTCACATCATTTTACCGAAGTCAGCCCTATAGCTTCGGCGCAGTGCTGATCACTGACGTTTGTCAACAAAATGGTGCTTGACTCTTGAGACAAGCTAAATTACACCATATTGTTAATGACATTGAGCATACATTTTTTTAAATACCTTCGCGAAGTAAAACTTCTGTACGTAGTACTTATTATTATTCTGTGATAGTAGTCCGTTCTGAAACACTACACCAAACGGCCGACAAACTATACTATAACTAACGCTTAAAGCTTCCACCACACCAAGCAACGCGTGCAAATCGCCATCGCCGGCGCGATCATAGGCCAATGACAGGTCACGCGGAGTGTCATGGGTCGCGTGACCTGTCATTGGATTGGTTGAAGCTTTACTCACTCAGTGTCTGAGGAGTAAAGCGGCACGAGAGGGTGTTTTTGTAAAGGTGGGTACTGACCAACGTTACGAGGTGTAATGTAACATGATACACAGCGAGCATTCGTGCAGTCAGTACGTCGTATTACGGGGAAACCAACGTACTGACTGCACGAATGCTCGCTGTGTATCATGTTACATTACACCTCGTAACGTTGGTCAGTACCCACCTTAACGTTATACGTCAGAGACACCTCAGATCTCATTCAGATTTATATGCTGTGTCACGTCATAATATGTCAAAATAAACTCTCCCGTGCCACTCCTATACCTCGGGCACAGATTGAGTTAAGCGCTAGACCTGTAATTTACTATGAACTAATAGGCTAGTTGCCTAAAAAATTTTTTTAGTCCGTAATGTTTAATATCAAAAAATATTGGACACGTATATTTTTATTTGTCAATCTAACAAATAATTACATAGTTATGGTGCGTTGAAGTTGCGCACGACGTCACAACGTGAGGCATTTTTAAGCAAGCGTTGACGTCACGGGCCTCTTCTTATGAACTTTGGGGCGCTTTATCTCTTTAAATTTTCATTAGTTTGAAAAAGTGAAAAATACGTGTAGAGTATTTTTTGATAAGTTAACTGACGGACTAATTAAAACTTGCTTTTTGACCCAGGCAACATCCCCATTGCTCAAATGGCGTTGCTAAGCCAGCCGAGTGACAACTGTGTGTCACTTTTTCTTACTTACGCGAATGGACTATTTTAATAATTGTTTTTCAATTCAAATCTAATTCTTTAATCCCCCAATATTTTCAACAGCTTTGCTCAGTTTGCGACTGCGATAATTTATTTATTTATTGGCAAGGTCTAGGCTTGATCATATATTTTGCGAGTTTTGTTTGAATAATTTATTTATAATATTGTTTTAAACTTTCATTGTAACTAATGACCATGAAAGTATGCCCGATCTGTCTGACCATAACATCTCACCCGCAAGTTCCTCAGTTACTCCGTGTCTATGGCGTGGTAGCAATCCCGTCAGTAATAATTAATTTATTCATGTTATGATTTCAGATGTGGACCATAGGAATCTAATATCTCTAACGCACCAACCCGCAATAAGGCCTCCCAATCCCGTCCCGAGACCGGTCAATCCAGTCATAAATTTGGATCAGGTAAGATTTTAATATGCTTAAAGAAAACCCACACTAAAAAAACAACCCAAGGTGGGTTAAATTCAGGATTTTTCTAATGCAAAATTTGACCGCAATCGCACTTGATGTTAAATGAAATGCAGTCCAGGATGGTACATACCTTCCCTGTAAGTGTCTTTCACTCTCGCTTTGGCAAATAATTTGTGGGAAGAGAATTCTTTTAATTATTGCATTACTAGTAATTTGTCACACATTTTTAGGTGTGGGTGCACTACAATAATTAATTTGTTTGTGCTGAATCTTATTATTTCAGGCTTTTCAGGTATATGTTCCGCTTTGTAAAAGAGAAAATCGATGTTATACTCGTACTGCGATCTTCTTATTTAATTAGTTTTTAGACAGCTATACCCTTAGCCCTAAACTTAACTAGGGGAAATTCGGGTATATTGGACCAGGTGCTAAATTGGACTATGTATCTTTAATATTTCGTAAAATATTCTTTAAATTGCTGCAACGGCGACACTCAGTGATACATAATTAATTATTTTACAAATTACATTGATTTATTATCAGTCATATTATAGTTTTTGCCGGCAATTTGGTTGCGGCCCAATGTTGGTTTACCTTTTAACTTGGGACAAACTTGGCCTTCACTGGTTGGGTTTTTATTGGCGGTCAAACTTTCCTGGTTACACAGGAGTTGCAGCGGTGGGAACGAGAATGGGTCTAGTTCAATATATCTGTAGGGGAGACCGAGAAGAGTGGTAACATTGTCGATTTATTTAAATATTTAATGAATTTTATGGAACTTATTAACTACTAGCGAGCTCGTAACAGTGTGTGTATTTTAGTTCAAGTCTCGAGCTAACAAATGGGCACTGCTGCGAGCTGATTGTTAATAATAATAATAAAATAAATGTTTATTTTCTTTTCACAAAGGTTAATAGGTTTCCAAAAATCGGTAATGTCACAACTCTCCTCTGTTACAGCTCACCTCGGTCTCCTCTAGTTAAACACGAAGTTTTTATTGTGTGTGTTCACAAGAACATCACTACGCCGCGTGCCCCGCCGCCCGCGCCCGCGGGGCCCCCGCGCGCGCCGGTCACATCTCTTTTGTTTTTACATCGTTCACATCAGAGCAACTACGCAATTTTAATGTATTTCCTTGTAACAAGATATTCTTGGTAGTAAACCGTTTGAAACACGAAACAGCGTCTCCTTCATCCATAAGAATCCCGAACAGTGTGGTTTGTAACATCTTTAGTGTGGGGATTTTAGGCCTTTTCCTTTAGGTACATTTGACAAGGTAGTACTCCTGTAATGGAGACTAACGCTTGTATTCACAAACATTACTATGAGATCTCACAGTGCGCGTGGACGCACAGGGTGACACGAACCAATTACAGAACTCTATTCAACGCTGTGCGTTCGATTTGCTGCTTCACTTAAGCAAGCATCGTTTGTGAATACCGGCGTAAAATACCTGATGATGATATGTGTATGTGTGTGTGATACTGAGTTTGTTGCGGCGCTTCTTCTCAGCACTTGCCAAATGTTTGTCTCGAAGCGCTGGTAGGGCAAAAAAAGAATGAGACATGTAAATGCTCCTTAAGAGCATTTGACGATATGCAAGTACTAATTTAATTAGTCTAAACCAGTGGTTCTTAACCTTTAAGTCACGAGGGACCGTTTTACCAAATTTCTGTTTTGTCAGGGACCACTTATTTTTTTTTTCAAAATCCTATGAAAGGGGAGGTCGATTTCTCGCCCACTGTGCGCCGTTTGCATTGTGTTGACTCGACTCATCACGTCACGTCACTTGTTTATAACGATGTCTTCGTGGACCACTTGGAATGCCTCCAGGGACCACCAGTGGTCCGCGGACCACCGGTTAAGAACCACTGGTCTAAACAAATAAAGATAATTTTGATTTTGTGCTAAGCTAGCGAATGTTCAGGATTACAGAGTGCCGCCGATGCTGCCTCCGACCGACATTGTGGAGAGCGTCGATATGGACCTCTCGGAGGACGAGGACCAACGTATGTTATTTTATATTTATAAAAAAAACATATTTATGTAATAATTTCACTTTGGTGGTTACTTTTTTATTTGTGGAAATGCCATGTTTCATAAAATAACACTGGTCAACAAAATTTTAAATTTGTCGTGCCACACGGACTTTTTTGATATTTTTTAGTTTAATTGGTGATTGTAAGAAAATACCAACTGTTAAAAAAAATTTGCTAGACAAGGATTTTATTCTATTGATGAGTAATTTGAAATATTAGGAAAAAACGCAGATCTCGTAAATCAAAAGTTATTTTTTTTTATAAACGACTTAATAATCTTAGATTTTCTTGAATATTTAGCTTCTGGTTGGTCTCTTTTAATTATCCAGCAGTAATCTGCTAACATGTTTGGGCTCCATTTGCCCTGGTACCGATTTTCCATATTAGAAATGTCCTGATGGAACCTCTCACTGTGCTCGTCGCTGACAGCCCCTAAATTGTCAGAAAAAATCCAGGTGCGAGTCTAAAAAATAGATCTTAAGTGACATGTTGCAACCCAATGCTTGATATGACAATAATAGCTCTCTAACCCACTCTCTGTAGCTGCCACTCTTGTGTTTTCCCAAAAAATTTGCAACAACATTTTTAAAATCCTTCCATGCAGATTTTTCTAAATCGCTTAATTTTTATTGAAATCTTGAATCTTTTATTAACTCCCTAATATGAGGGGCAGCAAAAATACCCTCTTTTATCTTTGCATCACTTATTTTAGGGACAAGACATTGACCTGAAGTGGACGGTTGTGTATTGTCGTTCTCAACAGACGTAGTTGCAACTGGTATTAGTTCTGGCAATTTTTTTACAATGAGAGGCTGGTCTTATATCTGAAGATAAGTTATGGTAAATAACTGTGTTTTTAATCTTGTAATTTATACCTTTTATGTCAGTGAGACAAAAATAGCAATCAGAAACGTGATCTCGCTGTTTAGTCCATATCATGGGTACAGCAAACGGCATAGGTCGTGCACCTTCGTTCCAGATATGAGGGTCGTTATGCAACAGACCTAAGGGGCCCAGGATTTGTCTTGATGGGCGGCAGAAAAACCAAAACAAGGGTGATAACACTCCAACACAAGATTCGTAAAATTTCTTCGTTGTTTTTTTAATGTAAGTTCTCCGCAGACATAGCAAAAAGAGTAAGGATCATTATTACACTTCCTCGACATGTTCACAGGGTTAATAAATCCAAAACAATGTTCAAATTCAACAACAAATAATTTTATAACAATTTACTTGTAAGCATTTCTGTTAATTTACTGCCCTAGTACTAGTTATGAGTATTACCATATCACAACAAACATGAGGCTAATTGACATAAGACAACTGTGTTTTAATAATGAGGGTGGATTGGTAAAACAAAATTAGCTATCAAAGTTCGTGTGGCAAAACCAGTGTTGACCAGTGTAATTATTAATTTAGTTTTCCATATTCAATATTGAAGTAACAATTCCGTCACTATCAGATTTTGTCGTCGTCTTCATTCTTATTCTTAGGCCCAGAACACACGGTGAAACGCAACTGCAACGAAACTGCAACTTCTAGTTACTTTTGAGTTGCATCTAAGTTTCGGCCATAGATTCCGTTGAGAGACCACACATGACGCGACCAGTTTGACCAGTTCAAATCGGTTTCAAACTGGTCGCGTCATGTGTGGTCTCTCAACGGACGCTATGACAGAAACTTAGATGCAACTCAAAAGTAACTAGAAGTTGCAGTTGCGTTTCACTGTGTGTTCTGGGTCTTAGGGTTATTTTTGTTGTCTTTCTGTCAATTTGATGACAAAACTAATTTCAATTACAGAAAGTGGCTACCAACAAAAGCCGGAATTGGCTAGACGACACAGTTTCAACAACAACAAAGTGCTAGTGGGGGGCGACAACGGCAAAACGAACCACAAGGAGCACAACAACCTCATACAAATCAACAGCACGGACTACGACAGAAAACCGCACTCCGCGCCCGTTCGTCCATTATCCAACCCGTTCGAAAACATGTCGACTATCGAAAACTTCAACATGCCGTTCCAGAATAACCCCCCGAGAGAACCGGACAGAGAGGAAAACTCGAACGACAGCGCGTACGAGGAAGACTTGCGGAGTCGAGGTATGGAGAAAGACGTGCGGAATCCGTCCCCTCCGGTGTTTGAAGAGGGCGATTGGCAGAATTCTAGCCCCCGGCCGTTCCTAAACCAACGGTTCCCGCGGAATTGGGGGCCCCGGACTAACTTCCGGCCCGCGGGCCCCGGCTTCGGGCCGCAATTCTGGCGCGCGGGGCCCCGGCCGCCGCGGTGGGGCCCACCGCGCCCCCAGCGGTTTTGGTGATACGTGATTAGTGATATTGTACCTTATTACGTTTGGCTGTTTTGACTGTAGCTGACGTTTTGTGGAAACAACATGTTGACAGTGAATTCGTTTGATACTCATTTGAAAAGTAGCACCTCGTGATAAGTAAAAGGTGTATTTAGATACACAGCAAAAGCCAAGAGGCCCGTGTCTCATAAACTAAAGTCCGGTCGCCGAGCACGTAGAATTTCGTCCAATGACCCCAAGCTACCCATCCTTATCGCTCGTGCGTAATTATATTGCTGTCGTGCTCGCACACTCACTGCGACATGAGCGATAAGGATGGGTAGCTTGGGGTCATTGGACGAAATTCTACGTGCTCGGTGACCAGACTTTATTAGCAGAACGATATACGCCACGTAGCAATGTAAATGTACTTTTATTGGTTCGTTTCGACTTTGCAGTATTACACAGAGTTTTCATACGGCAACAAATACATGATTTGCTTGAAATAGAGCTACTCTATAACACCGTTTTGGTGTTTTCGAGTCTATCTTTGTCGCTCTTCCTCGCTACTAGTGAAAGAGAAGAAAGATTCGAAAATACTAAAATGGTTTATTTTAGGGAGACCCTTTTTGTGTTTTCGAGTCTTTGTGTCTTTGTTGCTCTTGCTAGCAACTATTGAAAGGAATACATCAGAAAATGCTAAAACGGTTAATATAAAATATGACATTGAGCATTTTTATAAACAACAGTCATTTGTTAACGTTTATCTCGAGCGCTCGTCAATTGTTGCCAGATGAATCGCCTTAATGAAAGAACCTTTTGCTCAATCTGAGATCGGAAAGTCGACGATTTTTCATTAGTGGACTGGAAATTTAATTTAATATTGACGTAATATCTCACGTGCGGCTATAGTAGAAAAACTATTGGTGACTATGAGGTAAAATAACTCTACGATATACAAAGTGAATTAGCATTTTAAATACAAGTTTACATATCGGTATACTTGTTGGCAACCGGCGACAATAGACGATGTATGTGGCTTGTGACATCCTGTATACGTGCTGAGTGTGACGTGCTAATTTTGGGACACCCTGTATAAGTTAGAGGGCACTGAAACGTTATTTTAAAATAGAACTATCAGACACTTTACTAAGTGACTTAACAGACAATTTTGAAAAATAACGGATACATGCGGCTGAACCATTTAAGAACCTAGTAAGGGACACTTTTGCAGATTTTCGTTTTTTGTCATAAATCACCTTAGAATTAAGGTCTCCACAGGATGTGAAGACAGAAATCGCTCTATTACACTTAACACCGGAGAAACGCGTTGCTAAAAACCTAGTAAGTCCAATTCAAATCTGCAAAAACCATTATCAAAACCTAGCAAGTTACAATGACCATTTAAAACCTAGTAAGTGCATGGACTTACTAGGTTTCAAAATGGTCAATGTGACTTACTAGAGGTAAAATGCTACTGTAATTTAAATATTATTTCGAGTTCTGTTGGCTGACACTCGGTAACCATATCAAAATCTGGGGACTACATGAGTACTGATTCATATTCGATTTTGATTTTGATGAGGCACTTTTGTCAAAAAAATAATTTTAGTGTTAGTAAAGAGCATAAAACTTGCAATTTTTAACTAAATATATTCTTTTATTCCATAAAGTATACTTTAGTAACTAATCTTTAATATAAATATCGGAAGTTATCCAAATCTTTAAGCATCTTAGCAGGGCAAATGAAAATGCGTTTTTTCGCTCTCCTGTAAAATTTGCTCCGCTGCACTTACTAGGTTCTTAAATGGTTCAGCCGCATGTTTTAAATAAGTTTACGCTTGTCTTAGCTTAATCGGGTGAACATAGCTAGTTCAAAATTAAATATCAAAATATTGTTTTGAACTCAAATTCCACGGAAAGTTACTTTATTGTACATAATTATTAAAACTGATAAACTATTGTAAATAAAAGAAGTCATATGTTGTCAAAAGATCTGTAAAATATCAACAGAATTATGAAGTAAAGTCGTTGATGCAGAAATCCATAGCATGTTTTCTTTTATCAAAACGAAGTTCTACAGTCAAAAGTTGAGGTAGAAATACATTTTCACGAAGTGAAATAATAAATTGGTAGATATTTCTTCTGGATTCTAATAGAAGGTAATGTAAGTAAGATTTCCAGCTGTATTTTAAGTCCTATAAGTAATTCAAATAACTAACTTTAACTGTTTTCTTCATTTGGTCTTTTAGATAATTTAATTTTGAGTAATATTATTCATTGACTAAATGTATTTCTACCTCTTATCTTTCAAATGAAATTCAAAACAATTTTTTAACATTTTTGGCCACAGTAATTTCAGTGGTTTTAAAAGTTGTTGAGAATTTTTGAAAGATAGAGTTAATAATAGAGTCTGATGTTGTTGTTTTAATATGAGTGTATGTAAAAAGGTTTATTCGAAATATTTCAAGCTGCAAGTTTTTGTAGTTTGTATTTTATTGTACGATACAAACATACGTTAATGTTTACTTATATTTTCCTTCTAGTCTGTAATCATTTTTGAAGCAACTTGATTGTTTTATTAGTATTTAGCATTTAGAGGACAATGGCAATATATTGATACTTTGAACTTTATTGGCTTTGTTTTAAGGTCGAAAAGCCTTGCTCTTTAAATGCTTTATAAGACAATATTGAATGACTGCAATGTCGCAGAAGTATCTAATTTTTAGAATGTAATAATATTGCAGCTTTGTAATAAGTTACTTTTAAAATGTAATTAAAACGATCAAGTTGTATTGTGTAAGTATGAAGTAGAAACTCGCTTATGTCTCGTATTATAAAGGTTGACAGTAAAATAGGTCTTTTGCTTATAATAATAAAGCTTAATAGTAATATTGTATGTTATTTTGTCATCAGTCGCGTTAGATAGACATACATAATATGAGTTTCAGAATACGATTAAAATTTAATATAATATATGTCATATAATCATTTGGCTAGTCTTAGTACCCTTTTACTATCATATTCATTGGCTAATAGGAAAACCATTAAAATTCAAAATTTATCAAAAATGATCATTTCGGCTATTTAAACCTTAGTCTCTGCTAACAGATTAGAACCCTCTACTAATTAGAAACAGAATACCTACACATGTATTCTGTTTTTAGGAAATAATGAAAATGTCAATACATTACCAAAATTTCAGTTCCACTAAAATCCATGTTACAAGACAGGTGGAGGATAGTTTTTCTGTAAATCATTCAATAACACACATAAAATATACAAAAGTTTCATGAATTCCATTGGAAATCTATCGGAAAAAGAAAGAATGGAAGACGAATGAAATTCGAAATTCGTACAATGAACCCAAGCTACCCATCCTTTTCACTCGCGTCATATTGCTGTCACGCTCGCACACTCACTGCAGCCTCCCGTCGCACAGTCGCGACAGCAATATAATTATGCGCGAGCGATAAGGATGGGTAGCTAGAGGTCATTGTACAAAATTCTATCTGCTCAGCGACCGGACTTTAGTAGAATATCAGAATAGAAGGCACTATAAAGTGAATATTTAAAGATAGCATAACTTTATGGACCACTTGCGTAGTTCGCACTCGTTAGATTAAATTAGTTAATTATGAGGCTGACAAAAGTGACCGAGTTTTGTTCCACCATTTCTCTTCAGCACCAGCCTGTATTTTGCCCCAAAGCTTGGTGGCAAGGTTAGCTGTATTTGGGCTTAATACTATTAAAGGATTTACTTAAGACAATAGCAAATCAACAAAAAACAAAAAATAGGCGAGTCCTGCGTTGATAAAAACTCCAATTGATGCCAAAGGTACTCTAGTTAGAGAATCATCTTTATAGAATACATCTGGATTTTATTACTTAAGTCCCAAGCTATTTTAATGCCACGTTAAGGAATAAATTGATTCACAATTCAAGTAAATAACGCGGTGGACCTATTAGTCTGACGTCATTAAAAAGAACAGAAGTCAGGGTATTGCATACGTAATAATGCACGAGTCCGCTTAAGTCATATGACGTCACGATAAAATGCATGGCACATGGTCGCACCTGAAATTGGCTGGAAGCTGTAAAAAACCATTTCCGAAGTCAAACATCTTCACTTCCGGTCAGAATTTAAGGTTTTGTTTTGATTACGACCCACGTGACATCATTTAGCCTTTGAAGATAGTAACAGAATAATAATAAGTACCTACACAGTTCATATTTAAAATGGCCAGAACTATCTACCTAGTCATTAAAAAAGGGCAAGGAGAAATACAGGCTGGAATTTTGTAATGCCATCTGGAGGGAAAGTAGGTACCTACTCTTACTGTAGATAGAAAATTTACTCAAAGAAAACATTCCTTTATTTTTGAATCGAACCATTTAAAATGTGTTAAAAATAGCACAATGTATTTTTATTGCATTGATCGCCAGGGTTAAGTATAAGGATGAAATCTCTAACCAACTTGATAAATCAAAAGAAATGAAAACCATGAAATCTTAAATTATTTCCAGAAAATTGTATGGTATGGCTGTGATTTTTTCGGAAATCTTGAAATACAGTTTCCTTCCCTTTCAAAAATAAAGGAATGTTTTCTTTGAGTTTTCCCCTCTAGGTGGCATTACAAAATTCCACCCTGTATATCCAGTGGATCTTTGGCACCGTCCTCCCTCACTCATTCCATTATTGTTAGACGCAACTTAAACGGATTTGAAAAAGTTGTCTTTCTACGCGATAGATTATTATGAGGCTCATCATCATCCATCAAAGCGAATCAAGAGAAAATATTGTACATAAAATACCTGCATTATGCCCGAGCGAAGCCGGGGCTGGTCGCTAGTATACATACTATTACATGTAATGTAATATTATTCATGCCGAGTTTTAACGAGTTCTTTGAAGGCTAGGCTCAAAGTTGAAAAGCTACGCCCTACTGGTAAATTAAAATAGTTTTTTGAAAGTTTTGTTTGCCCAAAGCCTAACTACTCGATAGTTCCGACCTAGGTTTCTATGGAAATAGGCCGAACTTTGTTTTGGCGGAAAAAGTTCCAAAAGTTACCTAAATTCAAATTGGCGTTTTTTATTCTCGATTGAACGGAAATGAAGGAGAATATCAATGTCATAATAATTATGAACTTATTGCAATAAATTAGGCTTTTTTTCATAGAGCCCAGTAAAACCTTTAACCCTACCAGTGCTTTGGGACATTAATATAGGCCAGTGCTGGGAAGGAGTGTTACATAGACACTAGGTCACTATTAACAGCCTATTTTTCCAGGGTCAATAGTTTTGATTTAGCTTTAGTGAACTAGACGGTTTGTTTATGTAGGTAGTTTTATTTTGGTTCAAAAGGTCTTGCCACATTAGTGCGAAAGTCTAGTTCGAAAATAAAATTGGTAGAATCTTGATATAAAGTTAGCGCAAAAGTTGATTAGTCTCTATATTAAAATATCATTTCAGACTTTTTGAACTTACGTAAGTATGTTAGTAGGTATTTGGTATTATCAACTAGTTTTAACCTCTGTAGGCCTAGGATGCGCGCCGCGATAAGCGTTTATCACGCCATTTTATCGATTTTACGCGATTAGGCCATACATTTGTCGTCTAAAATAATCGATAAGATTTTATCACGGCGCACATCCCAGCCCGGCTGGTTTCACCCGGATGGAGTTCAGTAAGAATTCATTATTCAAGATCAACGCATTTATTTTATTCCTTACCACAAACAAAAGCCCTCACATCACTAACATGACATCAAGGGTTTATTTTATTGGACAACTATCTTTTGCCCGCGGCTTCACCCGCGTGTAATTTAGTTTGTCACAGATCGTCATAAATTATAGCCTATATGTTATTCTGGGTTATAAACAATAATACTGTAAAGTTTCATCAAAATCCGTTCAGTGGTTTTTGCTTGAAAGAGTAACAAACATGTTCACATCCAAACAAACTTTCACATTTATAATATTAGTAGGATATTGAAATATAAAACTAGCAGAATCACTTGGGAACCCCCTTTGAAAAAGGTACCATGCTGTAAAGCTATTATGTAAGAAAGATATCCATTACTTTATTTTACTGTCAACTTTGATTTTGTCGAGGCATAAATATAGCGAGTTTCTTTTTTTTTTCGTTTCTATACCTACATTATTAAGGTACGAATACTAAAAATTAACGACAGCAAAGCACATTCAACTAAACATTTGCATCTTATGTAGTTGTCGTTAGTGTGATTTTGCTACAAAAATGTTTAGTTTGATGTCGACTGTACGTACAGCAGCGTCAAATAGTTCAGTGTTCCGCAAAGGATGTGCATTATCCCAGCAATTTTTTTTATAAATGTTGTGCTTTAGAGATTCGAGAGTATAGCAGATAATTATTCCATAGTGAGCAGATATTTGTCCACTAATAGCAATATTCGTTCAAATTATAATCTGTGGACCGTGTTCATTAGATGGTGTGCCTTGGAAAAATAAAATTATCTTATAAACTTATTTTTTGTAAGTAAGTAAGGGTAAGACAACAAAAAATTTCGTTTTCCTAGAACAAAAAAATTGCGGAACATTGAATTAGTTCGTTACACCCAAAATAACCGAAAAGTTAATAACAGAGGGCCTAGTATGAGTTTTCATCAAAATCAAAATGTATGACGGATTGCACAGCGCCCCTAGCGGGAAACGTTCTAAAACTAAAATTTTCATACATTTTTTAAACTCTCACTTGTAAACTCTCACTCAGCCCACATAACCTTATTTCAATTGTAACAAAGGCGTGTGAAATTTTCGGCTACTTTGGGTGTCTATTTGACGCTGACTGTACAAGACTAAAAACGCTTCTTATGCCCGTTTTCACCATCATTCCCTAATTTTTAAGTGATCCCTATGGTAACATATAACAGGAATTTTGTTTTCAAAGGGGTCACTTAATAATTAGGGATTGATGGTGAAAACGGGCATTAGTTTCTTAATAATTTGCATAGCTAAGTGATTTTCAGAAATTGTGAGTTTACGCAGGTTATATGAAAACTGCATCCAAAGTTCAAACTCTACAGTCGTCAAATTGGATGTCCTCACGTCGAGTTGGTAATTTGGTAAGTAATGTAAATAAGTATGGTTTTTTCCACAGGATTCTAAGCGGTATATCCGGTGACTACAGCATGACCATTTTCCCCCCACATTTCTCCCCTCATCAAGTTCCTTTTTGTGTCAAAACATAAGTATAATAGTGTGAACACCATCTTGGTTACTTTCTCCTTCCCCCACCCGCTCGACGCCCATACTTCGGTGTGCTTCGTCTTGGTCAATTTTCCGAAGTTTTGTGCTGTAAAAGCAAACCTGCATCTAACCTGATGGAAAGTCATGATCAGGCTGAAGATGAAAGCGAGATTCATCTTCCTTTTCGCCATAATATCATCATCATTATTTCAGCTACAGGACGTCCACTGCTGAACGTAGGCCTCCCCCAATGATTTCCAGATAAGATTATTATAACTTACCTCTTAACTCGGTCAGTGCTTGATGTAGGTAGGTGGTAGCGGCACGGGACGGGTTTTTAAGACGTCAAAAGTCAGCGAGACTTCAGTTATGCTTCAGATTTGTATGCTTTGTCACGTCTTTATGTCAATGTCACCCTTCCCGTATCGCTCCCATATAGATGACCCACGCTGAACTGTTCCACCAAACTCCAGTATTTTGGAACTATACTGAACTGTCCTATCCATGACATTGACAGTGGGGCGCCACCGTCAATACCGATTTGCTGGTTCCGATTTTTGCCATGTTGAAAACCATATAGTTGAACGATGGTAGCGCCCCTGTCATTGAGTTCGGTGGGACAGTTCAGCGTGGGTCATCCATATGCTTCAGATTTGTATGCTTTATCACGTTTTATGTCAATGTCACCCTTCCTGTATCGCTCCCACATAGACGACCCACGCTGAACTGTCCCACCAAACTCAATGACAGGGGGGCGCTACCATCGTTCAACTATATGGTTTACAACATGGCAAAAATCGGAACCAGCAATCCGGTATTGACGGTGGCGTCCCACTGTCAATGTCATGGATAGGACAGTTCTGTATTTTGGAACTATACCCTCAGGTACTGACTGAATCAAGCGCTAGTTCTATAGTACAGATGAATTATTATTTCTTTGTTCAATCCTTTATTTAGGTAATTTCATTCTGTGACCTTCTGAGCAGTACTCAGCACTTAAACAAAAGCTTATGCTTCAATATTAGTCACAGGCACCATCATTAATCGCGGGTAGATCGAAGTTTCCAACTCTGCTGACATAATAGAGATCCGCGATACTCCGCGACCGCTTCGCTTTAATTACGTCGCCAGATTCTGAATGGGTTTCTTCCTTCTAAAGAATTATCATGTAATAATAATAAATATCTTTGGACAATTTCACACAGCGCCATCTAGCCTCAAAGTAAGCAACTAATATTTCTTTGTTCAACCCAACTAATTCGAAACTCAGTGTCACAAGTTCACACATAAAGTATTCAAAATATGTGCTCATTATCCACTGCGGTATCGTTACTCAACGTTCGAATAATCTTTAGTACTACGCAAGCAATGTAAACTGTTTACATTGTGACGTCGCTGCTGTCATCATTACTGTCGCGAGCAATGTGTTCTTTTTTTGGGCATATTGCTGCGACACCGGCCCCGCCCCCTTATCACAGTCATCTCCTTTAGTTTCTGTGATCTGTGTCTGTAACCTTCCTATAGGTCGGCGGTCAAACACCATCATTAATTGCGGGTAGATCGAAGTTTCCAACTCTGCTGACATAATAGAGATCCGCGATACTCCGCGACCGTTTCGCTTTAATTAGTACGTCGCCAGTTTCTGAATGGGTTCCGTCTGAAGTTCAGCGTCACTCCGCTAGTCATTTATTGTTTTATGCTTTGAAATGCTGAAGGGAAGTAAATACAAAGGAGATACTGCAGTCTGTGTCGAGACTTTGCCAATCTTTAAAATAATCTTTAACGGTTGAACAACTTTAGTCCGTGATATAAAACGAGTCAATGATGAATGAGCCTGTTATTGGTTGCATTTCTTTAATCCATATCCAGCCCGCTACTGCCATCAATACGGCCCGCGACATCTTAAGACTAAGCCTATCTTTGAATAGGTGGGCAGAAAAATTAAAAATTATCCTTGCAACATACCGAAAAAAAATATTATGGCCCCAATACAAGGCTTTAAAGTTTGGAGACCCCTGCTTTAGTGGATAAATTCATTATAATGAGGGCTATCGTTTTTATACTTAACAGTTGGCACCCCTGGCGATTGACAGGACCTTAGTCTACAGTGCCAGTGGCGCCATCTTGAGTGCAATTGCGATAGTCCTCCTACCACTTTCGCGCTCACCAGTTGGTGCCACTGTCTTCGCTACTAGCAAGTGACAGGACCTTACTCTACAGTGGCGCTAATTGGTGAGCGCTAAAACGATAGCCCTCATTAGGTATTTTGTCCTGAAACTTTCTTCACATCACTGGTAGGGTTAGAAGAAGTGAGGATAATATAAAACAATGCATTCAAGCCAGTGATTGACTGCAAATGCAAACTCACTACGTGCTAACTATCTAGTTTCTAGTCCAAAACTTGGTGTCTTAGCTCCACTGTTGCCCAACTTTGTGAATGGGGTGGCTAACTTCAGCAAAATAGCGTTAGTATATTTAGGGTCCGAGTACTTCATTAAATTGTGAGTGTGTGTGGAATAGTTTTGGGGAACTGTACCTACTTATTACGTTCAACGGTAATGTACCTACTCTTTCGTTACTAAGGAATGATGAATGAGAGCATATCAAGTTTAACGTGGCATCTAAGTAGTGACGTGCTGTTCACTAGACAAAACAATTCACCTAACATTAAAGAGAGGACTATCGAATCTATGCGAAAATATCTTTAGTAAAATTATTTAGATTATGCAAAAGTTGTTGTTAGTTCGTAAATATAGGCAAAAGTTGTAAGATTGATACACAGTCGTCATATTTAGCAGTTTTCTTCAATACTATCTGTCCTTGATGAAAGTCATCATAGACCTCGCATTCTCTCCATTTATCTATTCACAGATCCTACTGAACACTTTCCCTTTATTTCTAGTAGGGTAATATCCTACTTATTACTTACCTTCCTAAACATTCAAGATCACCGTATACCGTCGGCACTGCAAAGACGCAATGAGATTAAACGTGCCCGGTATAGTTCTCGCTGTAAACAGTTGTTGGACTTTCGCGAACTTGCGCCAGCGACTGTGACGTCACTATTTAGATTGTGGGGCCATGAAACGAGCGACGTTTAGCTTATTACGATTCACTACTTAAAAAAATAGTAACATAGGAGGGGTCTGTCGCATAACGGGAAATTCGCAAAACATGTTTTATTTCGACGCAGGATAGGTCAGCGGCAGAATGGGCACTTCGCAAAACATGTTTTATTCCGGTGAACTAGGCTTTTTCTTCGAAACTCCTATAAAATATTTTACGGTTGCACTCGTTCTTTGTCGTCCTTCTCTCTCTCTCCTAGTAACCAACTTACTTGGGATATCCAGCAGATTACTTGGAGAAATACTAAAAACCTGAATTTAACTAACTACGAGTGGATGGAAAGTATATCTACGAAGGTAGCAGTTTTAGTGGCTCCAAACTAATTAATCCCACCAAAAACATTCTGTAAAAAACTAGCCAAGTCTCGATGGAGCTGCTTGTTTATCTCTAAAAAGTAATGAAATCTATACAAAGTCGTGCCAAGTCTATGGTTCTTTACTGCGATTTCTTTTTTATTATAGTTAATGTTGTGTGACTTGGCCGTTGAAGGGTACAAAACCAGGTGCTCCATGACACCATTGCACCAATCTGTTGCCAGAACCACTACCCATTGACGATGGAAAATTGCCACTTGGAAAACGTTGATTTAATAACCAGTGAATTGTAGGCTTAATAAAGCTGCGTATTTCAATAATACTTATGCATAATTATTGATTATCTTAATAAAGATTGTTCAACGGCCAAGTCACACAACATTAACTATAATAAAAAAGAAATCGCAGTAAAGAACCATAGACTTGGCACGACTTTGTCTAGATTTCATTACTTTTTAGAGATAAACAAGCAGCTCCATCGAGACTTGGCTAGTTTTTTATTTTGTGAATTAAATTGCTAAAATCTTTTTATAGTCGTGAAAGAAAAGTGGTTCACAATGTGTTAAAGTATTTGTCGAAGAGAAATACTAAGGGTTCGGACAATATTTTCATTGAATAATGTTTCCGACAAAGGTTGTCAAATTGACTGTCATGTTTATCGTATAGTACAGTCCACTATGAAAATTAGCTGTGGTTTGTTTCAACTACCTATTTTAAAATTTTCTGTCACTTTCTAAGTGTTGAATTTTATGGAATTGGGAAAGAAGTACCGAGTTTGAAGCGTTCATGACCAAACATTGCAGTTGAATATTCAAGTTCTGAATTTGATTATTGATGAATAATAAAATTAATCCTACTAGCTCGATTGATGGTTTCATTTAATTTATTTAAACCAGGTTACCTATAATAATATTTTTTGGTTAATTTATGAAAATATCAAATTAGCCCGTAATCCTGAATCCTGATACATAAAGTTAGCCTATTAATTTAACACAGGTACGACTGTACTCAGTGTTGCACTATCAAATGCGATTGACGCGCCTCTATGCCAGGGTTTTTATGTTCCTGGTCAGGCTATACTGTAATAATTTAATATGTTGGGCCAAATAAAATATTTTCTTTCTTTCTTTCTTATTAAGTGCCGATTGCGAGCTTGCAGTTGGGAACTCGTTTTTTAGGGAAATTTAAGTAGAACTTTAAATAGAAGGTTTACTTAGAATAACACTAGTTCTTTTTAAAATAAGCTCAGTTCAACACAGGGCAATTATTGTTGTTACTTGTTACCGCACAAAATTGATTAACTGAATTTACTAAAAGCTCCAATTTAGTTAGTTAAGTGATTACCTAAAATCTACTAGAATGTGATTCAAATGGTTCAAATTCAGTCTATAATTGAAATGGCTCAATTAATCCTGAAGTAGTTACGGTCAATCTTAGTACCAAGTACAAACCTACATGAGGGTCAAGGCTTGGGTCTAGATTAGTTTTGCTGGGCATTTTCCTAAGTCTTGATTGGGCCATTGTGCGTGACTTGGACTTTGGTCTAACTAGAATTACTCTTAAAACAAAACCGTTCTTTATTTTAAGAATGGCAACATTTATTTAAAACTAGCTGTGCCCGCGACTTCGTACGCGTGAAAACCCGTTTTCGCAACATTTTTCATTGTTACTCTGCTCCTATTGATCGTAGCGTGATGTTGTATAGCCTATAGCCTTCTTCGATAAATGGGCTTCCTAGAACTGAAATAATTTTTCAAATCGGACCAGTAGTTCAAGTAAACAAACAAACAAACAAATTCTTCAGCTTTATAATATTAGTATAGATGCCCGTGTAATATCCTTGGTCTTTCTCTCTCTCTGATCTTTTCGTTTAATCAAGTCGGTTAAAATACCTATATTTGTTACCAGCATCATTAAAAACAAAATTAGCTCATCAAAAATTCATCCGAAACAACTCATCGATGAAAAATTACGCTACAACCCATTTCCTAGACAATTTAAATGAAAAACGAGGAATTATTTCCTCTTTTTCATTTGTAAAAAAGCTACATCCCTTTGAGGTCGTTAATCTTCCGGCAACAAAGAATTAACTGGGAAGAAAAGCGAAAAATAATAGCTTGATAAAAATAACACTTAGCAAAGAATTTACTGGCCTAATCTGGGAAAATAATTTAAAGGCCGTACGTGTTCTGGCCGAAGACGAAATCTTAAAACTTTTTTGGATATATAATAATAAATATATAATAAATAACTTTATTGTGTCTTTAACAATTCTCATGGTATCTTAACGAAAAAAGATATGAACATCACTATTGATGATTTAATATGTATTGTCTATGACACTTTTTGAAATTCGAATCAACAGAAAGGAATCATGAAACAACAGATAGAATACGGACACGAAATAAAATTACCTACATTGATAAATTATAATAGAAAGGTAACGACAGACCTACAGCTGGCAGTTATGTACTATCGGGGACTCTTCCGCCTGACCACTTTGTAGAAATTTTAGCGTAAGCGCATCGCTCCGGTCACGTGCTCACCCCGTCTCTAATTGGTTACGCATTTTACTATATTTTTACTACGACCAATAAGAGACAATCAGGGCTTAGGTTGCAATACGAAATACCATTGTGCACTTTATTGTCATACGGTTAAGGTTTAAAACGAAATGTTTCTTTTTCTTCAATCTTTCTTAGTTTTAGGCTGAGTTGCGCCACCTAACTTTGACCGTAGCTATAACGGTAACCGGTGCTTTTTGTATGGAGTTTAACAGATTTTTGACGTTTGTCAAAGTTAAAGTAAGATGGTGCAACTCAGCTTTAGAATTTTAATAATAGAATTTGGTTACAAACAAATAGATAATATGTTTTTTTTTAATATTGTATTTTTATACGAGGTCTGTCTGCTTTTTGCTTTGGCGAACTGTCGACATTTATTCTCTCCTTTGTTTTTTGTGCAGTTTTGTGATCCCTAACCGATTGATTTTGTTTTGTGTTGACCCGTGCTAGTAATTGGACTGTTTGATTGCCTTTTTATTGACCTCCGCGCGATTACTGAATCATGGCCTCTCAAAATAATTCTTAATTATTCTTATATTTAATTACAAACTTATCTATCTATACATTGTTAACTGTTTAAGTATTATTTAGTTTGAAGTTTAATTTTTATTGATTTAAAACCTTGTGTAAAGACACTTAATGTGCAATAAAAAAATAATTTGAAATAAAACTAACTTAATATTATAATATGTATTTATAATAACCAATGACCTGGATCATTGCTACCTAGTTACAATATTTGTATTAAATTGTAATAACGTAGATAAGTGTTTCTTTTAAACGGAAAACAAAAGTTGCTAATGTATTAAAAATAAATAGAAACCTATTATAGGTTTTTATTTACATTCAAGGATTTAAGAATGTTATTATGTAGCCAGATCTTACAATAATTGTTTTTAAGCCACAAATATTCCTTAACTATTTCCTAATTAATTCAATAACATATAGTTTATAAATTATAAGTTCCAAATAAATTAAATACCTATTAAACAAGTAAAATTCGAAAGTGACTGTATGATTTTGCATTTCTCGCCTTAACTAGCTAAACTAATATCATGAGATTTACAATCTTAATATCAACAATAATTATAGAAAGAGCTACTTTTTTCTCAGGAAATTGCACAGTTACCTCGGAATGTGCGATAGCAATTTTGTGACCCGAGCGGGCAATCGCTAGTTCAATTTTTACACGAAGCCCCATATAATATTTTGTAGCGATTCTTTATTGGGTTTCAAATTTGCTAAAATGCGACGTTGCCAAACGAGCGCTACGGATGCGGGTAAGCTAAGCAATACTCAATCCTAAACGCTTTACATAGAGCTTGGTTTGCTAGGGCAAACATCTACAGTGGTGCGCCGACGCTGCTTAGACCCGAAAGATGAATGAATGGGGGCGTAGCTTAATCGAGCGTGTGTGTGCAAACAATTTAGGCCCTTAAGGTGTCAAGGCGTCCGAGTCCTCGATAGTACCTTAAAGGTAGATACAGAGTTTTTAATCCCAGTGTGTGCAATATCTACGAAGGGAAATGTGCTCCGCAATACCGAGAGCCTTTTCGATCCTTTTTGGCCCAATTCATATTGGCAACTACGAGCGAATCTGCGAATAATTTTCAGCAAAATGAGAATCGGTTAGGTACCTGTTTTTCGGAATTTCCACTGTGAACCATTTTGACTTTGACTTTGGTGGTCAATGTAAACAGAATCGTAAAACAAACACGATTGCGACCTCAACCAACGGGACTGTTTCGGCTTGTCCTATAGATCAAGTGCAATCAAAAAACGTGAATATGGACAGACAATAAATTTCTGATATCGAAGTCTTGACTGTCAAAAATAAATGGCGCTTATGAGACACTTTACGTAGACCTTACCTTAACAAACATTCTACACAATTAATTTACGCGGTCTTATGGCCTGAAAGCGACCTCTCGAGCTATTAGCATAGCATTATCAGCACATTAGTTAGACCATAAATTTTTGTTGCAAAATAGCACCTGTTACAACCACCCAAGATCGCGCATTGTTAAGCTTGATGTGCCCTAGTAGTTATGTTGGTTCAAAAAGTTTTGCTTATTTGGATAGTTTTCGCATAAGAGCTTTGCGGCTTTCTTAGCTATGATTAATTAATATCAAGTCATGTGGAGGACCTCGTTTCTTCCTTTCGGTAAAAAAACTTGTTTTTCTTATCCTTTTTGCGATTAAATGGTGTGGAGGAAGTTGATAAGTGGTTTCCTAGAGCTGTTTTGGATCAAGCGGGGAAAAAATGTAGTTCGCCAGATGTCGCTTAGTTAGGGTTACTTGAGACTATCCATAATTTGATATTGTTACAAATATACCTAACCTACCCGTTTAGGGATTCGAGTGGTTTGATTTTAGATGAAAGCTGGACTTTATGGATAATTTAAAACCAGCGCAGAGATTGATAGTTGCTTACGTGATATTGGCATAGGTACTTGGTTACATATCGCCTTAGGTAAGGGTGAAGAATAGGCGGGGATAGTCCCACATAACCCACTGGCCGTCCCCATCGACCAGTGGGTATGCGCAAAGCATTTCCCGACGTAAAAAAAGGGTGAAGAAGACGAGATTCGTAGTGTCAATATCAAAATAGCTAAGAGGCACAACTCAGTTGGTGAAAAAAGAAACGTAACATGTTTTTCGGCCAGTAGTCGAACTGTAGAAGAAAAATATGTGTTGTTTTCGGCCAACACTCGTACTTCACTGGCCAGAACCTCAAGTAAGTAATTAGTGTCTGAAAAACACTTAAATTTCAGGGTTAATGTGTTTTTGCGACACGCATAATGACCGAAAGGTGAAAAGGGTGCGAATGTTGGCTAATAAACATCTTTGGGGTCTCCGGGGTCATTTTTATTGCATTATTGCCGGCGATTTTTAAGGGCGGTGATTCACGCCGTAATTATCGTTGGGAATGTTTTAACGCGCTCGTTATCTCTGTCTGCCTTTTAATGTTTCACTTGATAAGGTAATAAGTATTATCTTTGTTTACGCTGGTAATTTAAAAGGGTTAACGTTGAGGGTCTTTTTTTGCAGATCCGATTCCGAAAATTCTTATACCGATCTGGGGGCACGGCAGTGCCCCCGCCAAGTCGAGCGCGAAGCAAACACTGCCGTACCATCCTTTACTGGAACCATTTCGCCGCATTTTCAGGCCCCTATTTGAGAACCTCTGGATAAGACCAGAACACAGAAATTTTCGTCATCTAGTAAGCTATAATCACATACTTAAAATCCAAAATTTCAAGTCTGTAGGTCATTTAGTTCCGAAGTTAAGCGAAAGCAAAGTTTCGCATTTACGACACTCACTCACTCACTGATGATCATCAAAATAGAACTAGTACTTCCCATAAACTCAGAGAGCTGAAATTTGGTACAGAGTTAGGTTTTCGCTTTGTAAGATCAAGATTAGGATGTGACGTTATGTTACGTAGGTAGGTACCGCAGCAAAGTTGGAGCTTTTGTATGTTGATGATAGGTATTACGAATATGGTTGAACAGAGGTTGTTATATGGGTGACTTCGAAATACATATAAAAGAAATTCAGTGTAGATTATGTGTAAGTATAAGTATTTATGTAGAGGATACTACAAATATCATAGCTACTTAAATAAGTTTGTAAGAGGTAGGTAGATTCATCCACATTTCTCGCTTCTTGCATAGTTTGAACTTTCTTGTTTCTCGACAAACTTTTAACTTACTAGGTAATTTAGACACCTAGGTATCTAATACGCAGAATTGTGTAATCTTTTAATCCCACCAAAAACATTCTGTAAAAAACTAGCCAAGTCTCGATGGAGTTGCTTGTTTGTCTCTAAAAAGTAATGAAATCTAGACAAAGTCGTGCCAAGTCTATGGTTCCTTACTGCGATGTCTTTATTATTATAGTTAATGTTGTGTGACTTGGCCGTTGAAGGGTGACAAAACCAGGTGCTCCATGACACCATTGCACCAATCTGTCGCCAGAACCGCTACCCATTGACGATGGAAAATTGCCACTTTCGAAACGTTGATTCAACAATAACCAGTCAATTGTAGGTTTAGTAAAGCTGCGTATTTATAATACTTATGTATGATTATCTTAATAAAGATTGTTCAACGGCCAAGTCACACAACATTAACTATAATAATAAAGACATCGCAGTAAGGAACCATAGACTTGGCACGACTTTGTCTAGATTTCATTACTTTTTAGAGACAAACAAGCAACTCCATCGAGACTTGGCTAGTTTTTTACAGAATGTTTTTGGTGGGATTAAAAGATTACACAATTCTGCGTATTAGATACCTAGGTGTCTAAATTACCTAGTAAGTTAAAAGTTTGTCGAGAAACAAGAAAGTTCAAACTATGCAAGAAGCGAGAAATGTGGATGAATCTACCTACCTCTTACAAACTTATTTAAGTAGCTATGATATTTGTAGTATCCTCTACATAAATACTTATACTTACACATAATCTACACTGAATTTCTTTTATATGTATTTCGAAGTCACCCATATAACAACCTCTGTTCAACCATATTCGTAATACCTATCATCAACATACAAAAGCTCCAACTTTGCTGCGGTACCTACCTACGTAACATAACGTCACATCCTAATCTTGATCTTACAAAGCGAAAATCGACCAAATAGCTTAATGCTTGCTTACATTTCCATCGGGCATGGTTTATTAAGGCCTTCCTTTGAGCACACCTGTGGCCTGGACTCAGCAATTCAAAACATTCCAATTTGGACGAAGGCGGCGGGCACAAAGAAAAATGAAATGAATATCTGGTGCGGCCACAAATAGCGCCTTTGGAGCGGGTTTGCTTGGCATTTTATTTCTGTAACCCTTTTTCGTGTGCTGAATCATTCAATCAGGGCTAACCCTTATCACTATTAAGTGCTGGGTTCAGGTTTTGTGTAAACAGGCTGGAAATTCCGCAAATAGTTTCGTCTTTCACACCATTTGGTTAGTTGACACCAATAATTCCAAGTCACAAGTTTTTCGAAAAAAATAAGTGGATTCTCAAGATTTTTCTACCTCAACAGATATCAGTTCTACGAGCTATATGTGCCTTTCCCACATGATGGATAAAAAAGCATTTATTACTTCATTTGCCTCTATTATATTAAAAAGGGTCGTTCTTCTGCAGTGGAGACTGGATGATGGTGGAAGAACATTTAATCTTTATTCAATTTCAAACTCAATAAAGTTACAAATTAAACATGAAATCGTCAAAAAAGCCATCCCCCACTGAATTCAAAATTTTGTACAAGCGGCCGACATTCGATGTTGCCTTCAATTAAAAAATCTCCCGCCAAATTGGGTAAAAACTCCAACAATCGGACAGTAGTCCCGAAAATTCTCTTACAATATCACCACCCGGAAACGGAAAGGTTTTAAGGGCGGCTCTTGAAAAGAGCTTTTGTTGGAAATATTATTGTGAGAAGGAATTTGGTTCCTACCTCTTTTGCTAATGGTAACAATGCCCACGTTTCGTTGTAAGTAAGGTAGGTATACATTGCTCATTGTGCGTCGGGATCTTTAATTCTAAGTAGGTACGTGATAGAGAACTTGAATTAACATGATAATTGTGGAATTGAAAGAGAATCCTGAATTTGTTGTTAAGGTGTGTTTAAATTGTGATCTCAAGAATCGTCGGTTAAGTTCTATCACCACGTAAGTATTTTTTTTGGCGGTTTTGCCATTTTGATGCCATTCGCTTGAGAATGAAAAGACGCGTCGCCGTTTCGTCCAATCTCCTGAAAAGTTGCGAAAAATTACTTACGTGGTGATAGAACTTATACGACGAAATGTGTTTTTTTTTTTGGTGAAATTCTGTGGCGTCAAAACAGCGCTTAGATCGCACACTCACTGCGGGCGCGCGTCACACAGTCGCGACAGCAACATAATTACGCGCGAGCGATAGGGATGGGTAGCTTGGGGTCATTGGACGGGATTCTACGTGCTCACGGACCAGGCTTTACCTAAGTGTTCCAACCTAAGGGTTTTCAATTTTTCAGCGACTTTGTGTAGCTTTAGCCGCTGAAAAACTGAAAACCTGTAAGCGCATTTACACTAAGCCTCAGCGCCACCACGGTGGCACGGTACTACTTGAACTAGATTTCCTTAGATTTGTATGGGGCAATACATAGTACATACTACGCCGTGTTGGGGCGTAGTAAGTATAAAGGTAAACGCGCTAAGGCAGTTCGTTTTGCTCCTTGCAGACGCTGATGTCATTATCTAAGTTTCCTGGTATTTTATAGAAATCAATTGTTGGGTTGGTGGTATCATCTACCCTATTGAATGGAAACGAGACGTTTTCACGCCATCTGTTTTTCAGAGACCACTGTGAATCGCACCCTTAACAATTCATCACCTCCGATTGTTCTATCAAAATAAAAAGTCTTAATAACAGGATGGTTGAAATGAAACAAGAAACTCTTAAAATGTACAAGGAACTTGAAAGGCGGATTTGCAAAAGAGAAAAAATAATTAAGAATGTTAATTACACTTTTATCGCGATTAAATTCTTCTGAAGTTATGAATGTTTTACAACAAATTAATTGGTCTGGTCTTGTTCAAAGTGTTGGCGGAATTGTTTTTAAACTGAAAACTCGTTCATATTGATCCAGTAGGATTTTATAGTCGACTAGCGGCCGCCCGCGACTTCGTACGCCTGGATCCCGTTTTACCCTCTTAGGGGTGGAGTTTCGTAAAATCCGTTCTTAGTGAGCATCTACGTTCTAAAAGGAACTCCCATTCAAGAGACTCCTAGCACTAGTAGTTTCTGAGATGTCGTGATGAGTGAGTGAGTCAGTCAGTCAATCAGTGACCTTTCGCTTTTACAAATATAGAAGATTTTAAAAGAAGCACAAATTAATACTTCCCAGGATCTATTTAAGAGAAGAAATCTAGAGTAGGTAAGTACCAGGCTTGGTGAAGCAAATGGAATGTATAGCATTTTGCCCTGGAATTTGACCCACTAATAGGCTTTGGTGGGGCAAACCCCATTATCCTGGAAGGATTTGATAAGGCTAACCTCATCATGGATCATCATCCTCCCTACTATCCTTGAGGTATTATACTATCCTGAATCTCTTTGGATTATTACCTACTCACTTGTAATGTTATATTATTTTAAGTAACTATATTTGATTATTACCTATTATTTACATTGGGTTAATTTTTTAAGCACAATTACATTTTACTTTTTGATACTCTACAATTTACATACTAGAAGTATGTATGAGATAAGTACCAATAAGCTTTAAAACCCATGTTTTGCGTACAGTCACGTTCAAAGCTTGTACAAAATATCACCTTGTCATTCAAATCTTCCTTTGAAAAGTTAAATTCGCTTTAAACAACTTATTTTTAGAATACATAAAAGCTAAATTAAGTCTTGTTGGACAAGTTGCTTATTCTATTCAAACTTCTGTAGTTTATTATAAAGTTTCATAAATAGGTGTCATAGGACAAAGCAAATTAGCATAAGGACTTGTTATTCACACCTCACTTTAAGACTGGAATCAGCATATTCAGCGCAAAATATAGGGCTGTTGCAAATATTTCGAAAAAACTATAAAATAGGTACTTTCTTATTTAATTTCCCCGGAGGGCCAGTTCGGCCTTATTCCATATTTGGGATTAATGAACTTTTTAGTTCATTATTCGCCATTATAAGCTCCAATTGGCGCTTATATTTAACGGGGAATAGTGGAATAAGCCCCAGTTCGGCTTAGTGGCCAGTAAGTATTTGAATACTTTTAAGACTCTTTGAGTCTTTGAAATTCATCGGTAATTTAATTGTTTTTTGTCTGCTTTATTTTTAGACTCACGCATATTATCGAATTTGGCTTTCCTCATCTGTTGTTGTTGTTATCTATAAACGCTAAATTGTTCTAAAGAATCTATTTCCAAAAGTATTACTATGTAACTTATGTATGGCTAGCTCGTCCATTAAAACCATAAGTAATTGGTTTTTCCTACTAGGTAAGTAATGAGCTTCAAGAAGTCTAGTTAAACTAGCTCATGACATGACAATTTAGCTAAACCCTCCACTTAAGTTCGCGTTTTATTATTTAGGCTTTGAGGCAACCCTACAGACCTATGGAAACTTTCCCGACTGAATTATTTCGTCTAATTATCACAATAATAAGGGTTCTTTTAATTGCCGCTGCTTATAACTTTTATGAATTTCCCCTTCACTTTGTAAGGTGTAAAGTGGAATGCTTATTAACATCTTCTTTGTTTCTTTGTTCAAACTGGGAACAAGAAAGTTAAGCAAAAAGGGGATAAGATTTTCATAAGCTTACAACCGGTGCTTTTTTATTTCCAGCAGTAAACTCCATCTGGGGAAGTGAAAAGGTTGTATTAAAATGGGGTAAGTAGGTATACTTATTCCAAATTGTAAGACTGCCTTAGGAATCACCTATTGTTGTGATGGATGAACCAGTGTATTTTGGTATATCAAGCTAACTAAACATAGGTGCACCTTATGTACTTAATGTGTGCTGTTAGTTAGACAAAAATATCTTAGGGAGTCTGTTGAGCTGACCACTAAGTAGGTATTTCTCTCTGCTAACCACAGCCAGCAGGGAATAGTGGTACATGTTTCTTGCAAAATCGTACTTACCTAATATAATTAATCTCTAATGCCACAGTGTTTGGCTTGATGGGCCAACGTGTCGTCGTTTTTAGTTCGGCTACATAATTTTGATAGGTACAATAATAATAATAATAACCCGTGAGGTCTTCTTTTTCAACACCGGAACAAGTTCCGAGAGTCCAAAAGACAAAAATGAAAATAATAATAATAAATATCCTTGGACATTTTACACTACGCCAGGTACAAGGAATGAATATTAAGCGATATAAACGATTTAATGTCAATTTTAGTCAATATGTTCGTGAGATTGCCCTATTTATAGTCCTGATAATCTTAATTAACACATTTTCTATTAAAGAACACGTGTTGTGAATGCCAATAATTTAGAAAACTGAATGTCTTCACCCTCAACAAAAAGGGCATTAAGAAAATACGTACAAGGTCCAAGTAATTTGGTCACCAAGCGTCGAGTGTTAAATCTACTTAACTAGGTATGTCAGGACAGCTGGTATCAACGACTTTTTCGTCCAAGGGCCCTTATTGCAAATGATAAATGACACTTCTTCGAAACGGGTATGAGATTCCAGTAAGTTCCGAGGAAATAGTAAATTATAGGACTTGTGAAAATTCTGCGGATGAATTATTGAAAGATTTTTTTATCATCCCCCCATTCATCAATAAAATCGGATTTATCTTCCTTTTATCTCCGTTCTTTTCAATTTTCTCCGTTCTTTTCAATTTTATTAAGTTATTATTAAGCCTACCTAGATTAAGTTATGCTATCGCATTAGGTTTTAAGTACCTGTAAAGATAGTGATAATGTGTGTGGAAATAAATAAATAAATAAATAAATAAATTTGCTTTAGATAATGCCTTTGTGGAAGCTATTGGGAATAAAAGTAGGTAGGCCTACTCAAAAGTCTAATCAAAGTTAGGACTTAGATATTTTTAAGAGTTTAAAATAGTTTTTGACTAGGTAGATACAGTTCTGTTTAGGTGAATTAAAAAAATAGTTCTGTTTGACTTGAATTAAAAAATAGGATTTTAACTAAGAATTTATTTTTCTTTAATACCTATTCAGAATCACACCTACAGCTGTTATGGTTATTTTTTATCAGATTTAAAAAAAAACAAGATATAAGGGAATAATAGGCATATCACTAAGGCTGGCTGGCACCATCTTACTTTAACTTTAACAAACATCAAAAATCTGTCAAAATCCATACAAAAATATCGTACAACTTTATTGTTACGGTTAAAGTTATGTGGTGCAACTCAGCCTTAATAAAGTATCCATCAAAGTCATCCAAACATCTCAAAAAACCAAAGGTCTAACTCCATTCGAGAACTCAATTTATCTAATTCGACTTTGTTAAAAATCTGTTCTGTGAATTTTGTATGGAGTTAGCAATTGGGGGACATTTCAGTTAGCAAATTAAATCACGTAGCTAAAAGAAATTCTCGTTCGTTTTCTGACTTCGTTAATCTCACTTTGAAGATTGGGAATTGATTCGGGTGCGTTGCATCTTAACGCCATTACTCACTGGGGTATAATTAATCTAATCTTAGGTAACTTTGGATGTATATTATGTAAATCTAAATACATATTTTTGTACACAAGTAGGTACAGACGACAGCACATCAGACCCGTTTCCTCGTGGTCCTAGGTACTAATTTGTACTACTAGCAGGACCTCCAGGATGGCTAGTTCCTCGTGGTCCTTTTTGTGAATTTGTATTTTTCTAAAATATTAGAATGTGGAGGACAGATTAAAATGTTTGTTACAATGAGCCTTGTGATTTAAACTTTTCGATGTTTGTCACTTTGGTTCTACGTTTATCGACGTATAATTATATTCACGAAACCGTTAACAGAAAAATAGAAAATTAATTAGATAGAGCAGTTGTTTCAGTGTCAATTTGATCAATACCTTTAAAGAACAACTAAATAATGATGTGTTTGCTCGTAATAGGTTTAACAATGAGTAACGAAAGCTCCCTAATGGGGATGTTGCCTGGGTCAAAAAGCAAGAGTTTTAATTAGTCCGTCACTTAACTTATCAAAAAATACACTACACGTATTTTTCACTTTTTCAAACTAATGAAAATTTAAAGAGATAAAGCGCCCCAAAGTTCATAAGAAGAGGCCCGTGACGTCAACGCTTGCTTAAAAATGCCGCACGTTGTGACGTCGTGCGCAACTTCAACGCACCATAACTATGTAATTATTTGTTAGATTTACAAATAAAAATATATGTGTCCAATATTTTTTGATATTAAACATTACGGACTAAAAAATTTTTTTTAGGCAACTAGCCTATTGATCCTAAAACTTTAGATTACGTCCATTACGAGTAAAGCTAAGCTAATGTAACCTTCAATTTGGTCTACCTTCAAAATGGCCCCGAACTTTTAACTTTGATATGGCGGTTGAAACCGGAAGTCGATAGTTTGGTTGTTTCTAACGCCGATATCCTGTGGGATTGTATTTTCCCTTGTCAAAAACAGATATAAACTTACTCGAGTTTTAATACGTAGGTAAAGCCCGGTCTGTGAGCACGTATAATGTTGCGACGGGCGCCCGCAGTGAGTGTGCGAGCGCGACAGCAACATAATTACGTGAGAGCGATAATGATGGGTAGCTTGGGGTCATTGGACAAAATTCTACGTGCTCGCAGACCAGACTATAGGTACAGAAAGACGACGGTAATTCTAAATACTTTAGTATTTTATGTCGTAGAAATAGGTTCTATTTTTCAATAAACATGTAAAGCCGGATGTGCTCTGGCGACTACTTTAGATACAGAAGATGGCACGTGTGGTGTGCATACTGTAGCGTCTTATGTAGGTAGTTTTGAAATGCCTTTGCCACAAAAATGTTAGTACCTATTTATATGTATGTAACGCAAAGATACCCGCCTAAACTTGGGACTATACTGGACTAGAGTGGAAGATAGAGCGCAGTGGAGAGAGCTGGAGGACTCGAAAGCAAAATTCGAAAAAAATGGGTTTCAATATTTAAAGTAACGCATGTGTTGTTGACTGTAACAGCTTTGTTACATAGTAAAAATTTGACAGTACTCATTTACAGACATTTATTTTTGTTATTTATTCTCGAAGTTTCACAACATATTTCCGCCTCTATCGATAGTTTAGCGACCCTAAGGCTGTAGATTCGGGTCGGTTTCCGTTAAAGGCCTTTTTGGTGTACGTAAGCAAATATTTACGAAGTTTGGATGTTAGTCTTTTGACCTCTGTAGCCTCTAGGGAGGGACAATGTTAGAAGTAAGTAAAATATGTTAGTCTTGTTTCTGTAGGCTTCCCTTTTTGTGTTATCTTTGCCAATTTGATCGCTTTTCCGTTGTAACGTTGGGACATGACGTTCGGATCAAATTTCCAAAGAGTTTCATTCATAGTAAAAGGAAAGACGTTTTTAGGAAAAGGTGTTTTGTTGGTTGTTGATTCTTACATGTCAATTTATACTTAAGAAACTACGTTAAAACACAGTGAAATTCTTTGAGAAAAATCATGTTGTAGATTTTAGTTGATTAGAGTGAAACTTCACGTTTTGAAGCTACTAAATATTAGCTGAATAACGAGTGATTAATTCCTTGTAGACGGTGAATCTTTAGTTATTTTCATCATCATCATCATTAGGTCATTAATAGTCTCCTCTGCAGGACGACCCTCTATTATTTACCAGAGGCAAATGAAAAATTTGTCTTAAACTCTCCATGCCTGGCCAGACGGGTTGAGGAGGCCTGATGATCGCATATTTCTCCCTTAAACGCCTTTTACGACGTCTACTTTAACTTAATTTAGCATAAATATAACCTTATTTCACTAAACAAACTAATAAACCATGGCCATACCCTCCGCCGACGCTATGGGATGCGTGAACAAATCCTGGTCTAAATATTCCATTGAAACCTCACCCTGCCTTTGAATTTCCAATTCCCAGTGTCCTTTCTTTAGTAAGCCGGACCAATCGCCCGGACTTGCCCAATTGACACAGTTTTCCAACTGACTGCGTCGCATTTTTCAAACCTTCGTCAGTTCACCTAATGGATAGATCAAACGTCTAGTACGTGTGAAGAATCAGCGGACCTTGAAGGGTGAGGCTTTAAATAAATTATGTACAAATGTGACCAATGTTAGGAGAGGAAGACAACATTTTTGTATTAAAAGTAATGTTAGAGGCTAGTCAATATCGACGTCATATACTTACGTTGTAAGTACGTAATGTTGTTAGGTCCCTTGATAATCAAATCAAATCAAATCAAATCATTTATTTGTAAAACTTAGTACTTTATACCTAAGTAAGTGTGCAACATTGAAGACTTTGTGCTTGGTCGATAAGTAAGTAGGTACCTACTCTACGCACGAAGGCAAAGTAGGTACTTACTGTTTACTGTTAGTTTGCAGGCTACTCCAAGAAGAAAAACGCAACATAGTTCCGATATAGCAAAATCAATAAAAAATAGCGTTGTCTTGTTAACTACCTAATACGATATCGTCTCTTAACTGTGTGTACCAGGCATTAAGTTTCCATTTCAACTAAATTATCACACTTTCGAGATCCCCTCGACCCTCAACCCTTGTGGCATATTGCCAAACACGACGGTATTAAGCCCTGAACATCCCAACCTTTAAACAAACACTGTGATCACATTCACAATCCAATTAACCTACAAAATTAGCCACTTTGATGACAGAATTCTCAAATCTCCTGGAAGATTACACACAATCTTTGTATGGGCGCTCATGTGCCTCTAACACCATCAAAATAAGACGGCCTTTCATTTCATTCACCCTAGCATGAATTCGTACTATATGGAGGTCTGCCACAGTTGAAGTTAGTGAGACAACTCATTTGATACAAATTCAAATATAAAATTATTTAATCTTTAGAAGACTTATCCTGACGCGTACGGTGTAGCTACATGTGATAGAGATTATTGTCCAAAGGACTCCTATTTTTTTGTGTTTCGTCTATGTGGTATGGATTTTGGAACACTGGCGTAAGCACAGAATAATAGTGGTAGTGCCTATGTAAACTGTGGAATTTTCTTTGTCATAATCTAATAACGATTTTAGTACCTTTTTTTACGAGAGTACTCGTATGAAGTCTTTCATTTAGTAGTTCTAGTACGGCTAAGTATTCATGTAGTAAGGTCCCTATTACTAAAATTAAGTAAAATTTTATAATGCTAACAGTTTGGGACTCGAATTCGCGGCCTGCTGCTGTCTTTCCCAACACTAAATATAATCCGGGCCTCTTTAAAGCGATAGTAAATAGGCACTAATAAGGACAGTTATGTACCATCCCAGACTACCTCTTACTTCACATATGGTGTGATTGCTGTTAAATACCTGCCTTGTACACTCTTGCCAGATTGGTCGTGGTCGCCACACCTGGTTTGGTGGCAAGCTTCACAATCCGTCAAAATCAAAAAATCAAAATCAAAATTATCTTTATTTGTTTAGACTAATTAAATTAGTTCTAGCAAATCGTCAAATGCTCTTAAGGAGCCTATACATGTCTCATTCTTTTTTTGCCCTACCAGCGTTTCGAGACAAACATTTGGCAAGTGCTGAGAAGAAGCGCCGCAACAAACTCAGTCACCATTCCTCCCTCATTGCAGCCTTTCTTGTACACTCATAGAGTGGATCATTGAGTGCAGTTTTGACATGCGGTGCCTTGTTCTACATTAAAAAAATGTTCTTACTGATCTCCCTGAGCTTAGACACGGTAGGCCACATTACGTACGCTCGAGTGCACAGGCCCGGGACAAACGCTCATCATGAATCGGGTTAGGTCGGTGAGAGACTTCCACTCTCAACATCCCAACTAATATTATAAATGCGAAAGTAACTCTGTCTGTCTGTCTGTCTGTCTGTCTGTCTGTCTGTCTGTCTGTTACGCTTTCCCGCTTAAACCTCGCAACCGATTTTGATGAAATTTGGCATAGAGATAGTTTGAATCCCGGGAAAGAACATAGGATAGTTTTTATCCCGGTTTTTAAAACAGGGACGCGCGCGATAAAGTTTTTCTGTGACAGACAAAATTCCACGCGGGCGAAGCCGCGGGCGGAAAGCTAGTTATTATTTGTTTACACGTGGGTGTCTGGAATGGCGCGGTAAAAATCGCTGTTTATCTGCTTCATCTTTATTGCTTACAGCCAAAGCACACGATGCTTGCGGCGGTGCGACGCCGTAGCGGTGTCGCTGCGTCGTCAGGCCGATTCACACATATCAGTGAAGTCACAGTTCAGGCTCAGTACCGGCACAGTGCGAAATATTCTTTCATACAGTTTCTATGAACGCATCCCCACTTTGTCAGTGTCAGTGACGACAAAGTGCTCTCAGTGTCAGTGCCGACACCGGCAATCACGGATGTATAGATGACCCACGCTGAACTGTCCTGCCAAACTCAATGACAGGGGGGCGCTACCATCGTTCAACTTTATGGTTTCCAACATGGCAAAAATCGGAACCAGCGATTCGGTATTGATGGTGGCGCCCCGCTGTCAATGTCATCGATAGTACAGTTCTGTATTTTGGAAATATATTCGTTGACGACGATATTTTTTGTCGGATCACGGACGCGCCACGGCATCAAAAGCAAAATAACTTACTTCATTGTTTCTGAACAAGAATATTACAACAGCTCTCTGACATTTTAAAATATTCAAAATATTTCACTGACCCAACACTGTAGCACTGATACTGAACTGAGCGGACTCTGTGACGGAACTGTGGCTTCACTGTTATGTGTGAATCGAGCTTTACATAGAAATATCTGACGGTCACACGACGAACGATGCGCGGTACGGCGAAATCTTTGCAGCGCGGCGCCGCAACGCATCGTGTGTTTGGCTCTAAGACTATTATTTGGCGCAGAGCTTGAAAAATTCAATTTATGCCAAAGATCGCAGTTATATTATTATGTATAGAAGCCTCCCCTACTAATGCTACAGGGAGTGGAGTAAGTCGTTTTAACTTGTCACCTTTCTCTCCGAGTTATTCTCAATTTGTCACTCATTTTATCACAAAAAAGCATGTAAAGTCGTCACACTTCATACCTACACACCTATTAACATACTCGTATATTTTCATCGTGGCAAATTCACTAAGATGGTTTTATGTATTTTAAAATCTGAAGTAAATTTATTATGATATTTTTACGACCCATTAGCCGACTGTAAAACTTAATTAGTTTTTAATGTAGAGCTCATAAAATCTTTGATTTAAAATTGAGAAGGTAATTACTCAAGTAGGTATAATGAAAAGTCGTGATAAAAATATTTAAGTATCTTTTTTGTTTGTAAGTCTCATAAATTTTCATATTATTTAATTATATTATTTGACCACATATAGACGATAAAATTATAGCAGTACCTAAGGTGTATCAGTAATTGAACAAATATTTGGATTTAAAGATATTCTTAAGATTAATTCGGGGCAGACTCTTCGAATTCAGTGTCCCTTTCAGGTTTAATTTTATTCTCATTATGTTTTCAAGCTGGTTGAACATTTAGTCAGTGTCAAATAAATTGTTTACAATTATAGATTGGTTAATGACAAATTATATCCTACCAAACCAACCAAAACCATAATTATGACTTGCAAGCACTATGAAAAAAATATCAGATGTACGCCCGTATTCACACACGATGCTTGCTTAAGTGGAGCAGCAAATCGCACGCACAGCGTTGAATAGAGCTCTACAATTGGTTCATAGTAATGTTTGTGATTAAGGGCGGTAGAATCAAGCTTTTAACTCTACACCACCTTAGTTCTAGACCTCAGTCAAAATATTAATATTATGTGCATTGGCATAGATCATTTGGTTCCCAAAAGGGGGGGGGGGGGCGCCGCCCAGGGGTGGCGCAAAGACCTTTAAAGGGGGGCGCGGGCCATCTGTGTACTTAAGTATAAAAAACCTGCGACCGCTGAGAGAATGCATTCCAGACTGCTCGCGATACGACCAATAAATAATCTTGACTGGAGGAGGCACGGAAATTTTAGTATGGTCGAGGGCGCGTCTCAAATAAGTTTGGGAACCAATGGTATAGATAGAGCGAGCTATAAACAGTTTAAATAGTACACGTGTGAAACCTTCACACGTGTGTTTCGCCATGAAAAATAATAACAATAGAAACTACGTTTCATACAAGTTGATTTATGGTGACTCCGCCACGCCATTTATAATATTTGACACAAGCGAATTTATATTTTGATGAAAACTGAATCTATAAAAAGTTACCTGTAGAAAAGCTACATATTGGATACAAAGGTTTATTGTGCTGGTAAAATTAAAGTTGATATTAGTTTGTTATTTGAAAGTTACAATAATAATATTTCAATTACTAACAACACAAGGTCTAGCTGTTTTTCTAGGAAAACTTGTTTACTTACATGGGATTTCATGAAGCCATGTTGATATGATTTCAGTTTCTATAACTTACCTACTGGGATATTTTTTGAAATATTAAAAGTAAAATAGTAAGACACGGGTCTTAACGCGACGTTTATTAATGAGTTACATTATGTATTCACAGCTTGACGTTTCGGCTGCGATGCTGCAGCCGTGGTCACAAGCAGACATTTTAATTGAAATGGAAAGCGAAAGTTTAAAATCTTATTATACCTATTAAAAGTAATTTTAATTAAAATTAAAGGGGATTGTAATAGATACATTGTAACAAAACAACCTTTTTTAATTAATCCCTATTATCAGATGTAAGGAAATGACTAAGTTAAAATGTCTAAAATGTTTGGCTTCCCACGGATTCGGAGTTCATGCGTGAGTGGGGCCTCCGCGGCCCACCGCAAAATGTAAAAAGTTTTTTGTAAGGGGAAATTCAATTATTTCTGCCTATGGCTTAGTACAAGTGCGCAAATTGAACAGCCAGGTTATTTTGTCATGTAAAACCAGTATTCTACCTACTTACCTATACTTTACGAATAAGTATTGATTGCTTTCCACGATGGCCGGTTGGTGGCGTCCTGCATCCAGCGCCTTCCTACTTACCTTTATGAGGTCGTCGTTTATGGAAATCATTGGGGGAGGCCTATTTTCAGCAGTGGACGTCCTGTGGCTGAAATGATGATAATGAAGGAAACTATGACGAATCAAGGAACTGATTCGCGTAAATGTATAAGTGCGTAATTTATGTGTAATAATAGATAGGTACTATGATTGGCACTCAAGTTTAAAAATATAACCAAAATAGTCATGTTTTCAAGTAAAATTAACGGAAATTGCATTCCTTCCAAAGCATACATTGCATGCAAGCATGTTTATTCCTAAATCGGTTAGGTTGCTGGCTTGAATCAATCAGGTTATTCGAGCATAACATCCTTCAGAGAGCATGTTAACCCAATAACGGTTTGGATTGTTCCATGCCAAACGCCTATGGCGACAAAACGTTGAGAGAATCCTCAAACGCCTATCGGAGACAACTACCTATTGAGAGGAAGAAAATGGACTGTTTGCTATATTTGTGCTACCATTTACAGTATGGTCTGTTGTTCGAATGTTAAGTTCATTTTCCTCTGTGCTTTTGAATAAATTGCTGTAAGCTAAAAGCGCTGTAAGTAATGACTTTGACTTTAACTTCGGAACTCATAATTTTGTTCAATTGAGAGGAACACAATAGAGGGATATCAATAGGCCCATTTTTATTAGGACCGTAGTTTTATTTTACTGACATATTGACAAAATGTTTGCAAAGATACTCGTACACAAAAACTATGCGTGGGAGGTCAGTGGGCCACACATAACATTGTGCAAAGTTTTTCAAGAGTTCTTTCGCGATATATTGTAGGTACTCATCAACAAAACTGTCGTCCATTATGTGCGTTATTTTCGCAGAATTAGTTCCAAAAATATTTGCAGAACGTGTAAAACTTTCCTACAATATTTGTACAAACATGTGTGAAAAAACAAGTAAGGTATGCTACGCGTAGCGTCGGGTAGCATTAAACGGGGATTTTTGAAGGAAAGTTCAGAATCCCCCATTGATGGGGCAAGTTCACTCAGTTCATAATTCGGGCTTCTTCAAGGAGAGAGTGAATAGGCACTTACTTACAGGCTAGAAATGTACCATCTTAGACTGCATCTCGCTCGCTTAACGTAAGGTGTGATTGCGGTCAAATACCTACCTGTTTTGTTCTACAAGATTTTAAAAACTTTCGCTAACTAAAATAGAGAAAAACATGGGTCTCAACGCGTCATTTTTTGCTTGTTTTACGCGAGTATGCTTGTGACCACGGCTGCAAAATAGCAGCAGAAACGTAAAGCTGTGAGTACCTATACAGGGTGTTACTTTGCATTCTTGCCATATTTACAGAGGTTACTATATTACTGATACTGAACACAAATTCGTAAAAAAATAATGCCCGAAAAATTTTTTTTTTAATCTTGAGTATTTTATTTTATCGACAATCTGTTAAACACATCACTAATTATCGTAACGCATGCACATCACTTGTTGGCGATGCGATAAAGACTTTTTTACTTTTTATTGTATTTTTAAATATCTTTTGCAATCTATTGTCTTTAAAATGTCTTTTTGACACTTGTAAAAAACTGAGAAATCCATCAATCACAAATCACGTTATAAAAAATACAAAAATGTCTGAAGTGTATTCAAACAACGAATAATTTAATCAAAATGGTGCTTGGAGTGTCTGCAAGACGTCTTAGACGAAATGCTTGATGACGTACCCTTAGCGTTACATCAAATGCTCTATCTACTACCAGCACGATGGTGCTCCCCCACAATAAGGACGTCAAGTGCGCGAATAATACGTTTGGTGAACAGTGGATTGGACGAGTGGTCCAGTAGCTTGGCCACCACGATCCTCGGACCTGATACCAATGGATTTTTGGAGTGACTTGAAACGATTGGTATGCGCAGAAGAGATAAACAGTGTAAACGCGTTACATGAAAGGATTGTTTTAGTGAAACTGTTAGACAAAACGTTTATGTGTTGCGAAAACTAAAGCGAAAAACCTACGCTTCGCCGTGCTAGACTGTGCCTTCATCAGAACGGAGGACACTTTGAACACTTGCTTCGCAGTACATAAACTTTGTAAGTAGGAACTTATAAATAAATAATTAATTGTGAATAAGGTGATTTCATTTCATACTTAATTTATTAATTTGTAAAAATAGGGTACAAAGTTAAAATTAATTAAAACCCTAATAATTATTACGTATTTTTGACGGTCCTAAGCCCGTAAAGTAGAAAGGAAAATCTGAAATCAACTGAAGAGTATTTTAAAATAATTATTATGACTGGATAAAAAGGCTGGTACCCAGAGCCATAAAACAACAGATTATTAAGAACTAGGCCACGCCTACTAGGTTTATTCCACTTGCGCCTGTAGAACGTGCGAGACACAATGGGTTTATTCCAATTTGTACTGAAAAACCAAATTTACTAAAATCTTAGTGTATTTTCTTTATGGGAGTCTCTTGTTTATCTTAAATAATAGGTATTGTTCCCTTCTTTTATCTCTGTGAATATGGCAAGAATGCAAAGTAACACGGTGTATAATAATATGTAACTCATATAAAAGACGTCGCGTTGAGGAGATTTGCTTTATTTAATTGATCTGCTTGAATTGTAAGACCTAAATGCTAATGTGGTGAAGCAATGCAAAAATTTGGAATGACCTGCCACCACCGGTTTGCGCCGCATTGGATCTTACGCTACCGACCTTCCGCAAAAGATGTCGCAATTGGCTGCTTCAAGAGCAATCTCTGGCACTGGCTAATTATAAGTTCACATAGCAATTTGTAATTTTAGGAAATTGGAATATTATGTATAAATTAATATTTATTTACTTATGTATATCTTGGCTGTGGCAGAATAACAGGGTTTGTGGGTCTCCTGCAATCACTGAGTCATAGACCTTTTTGTCTCTTATGATTTTTTGTATCTGTGAAAAACTGTAAATGAAACCTGTTTTGAGACAAATAAATACTTTCTACTCTATTCTATTCAATAAAGTATTGAGTATTGACCCGTTTATCTATTTTGGTTTGGGGTTTGGGAATAACCCCATTTAACTTTTACGACTCAGAATGATACAAAATATTATTTAACGTAGTGAAATTGAATCTACAACGTTCGCTTCTGAAAAAATCTAATATCAGGTTTTGCGTTATTCAATTGAGCTGTTTTCCAAGAATATACGAGTAGGTACCTACACTCCGTACGTGGAAAATTCGAAATTACATTTAGGTTTAATTTCTCGCGTATTGAATTTTTGTATCTTTGTGTTTTGTACCGAAATAATAAATTTGGTTGTGCTAATTTTTAAATAAGAGTAGGTACCCATATAATCTAGAAGGTATTTTTTTAATAAAGCTAAATAGGACAACGAACACAGATATAGTATATCTATATCTGTGACAACGAATGTTTTGTTCGCCGTTTGTTTTGACCAAATGAGAGACATCCATATTGATGTATTTAAATATTGACAATAAGGTAGGTACCGTTAATAATATCTTATCCAATGTCAACAATTATTAAATTGACTGTGATACATTACGTCCCGATCAACCCTTGACCGAGACCCCCAATATTCATATTACTTCTACTTTGATAGTTATTTTTCTTTTTCAGCCATTAGATACAACTGTTCTAATTACAAACCCGAGGTTCCGATTATTTTCATACTTTTTAACAATTTTTCCTCTCAAATTTTCCACCGTTCATCCCGAAATTTTCCGCTGCAGTCCTTATAGGTAACATGACACTATCTCCACCCATCTACACTGCCGTGGAAATTCAATTCGTCCCATGTGATGGCACCAGCCCACTTAGCACACCAATTAATCTGACTACAAATTCTATTAGAGAACAGCTCTTTGAAGAGAGGCTCTAACGATGGCCCCGATTTAAATCGAATTTTCTTCGACCTATTAGTGTGGCAGGTAAGGCTTAGTAAGGGAATAATTTAGATTCGACGACATTTGCAATTTAAACTGATGATTTGTAGCAATAATGAATCTCTAGGGTAAACGTTTATGCCTCGCCGTTTACAAAGTGTACATTTATTAGCTTTCCACCCGCGGCTTCGCCCGTGTGAAATTTTGTCTGTCACAGAAAAACTTTATCGCGCGCGTCCCTGTTTGAAAAACCGGGATAAAAACTATTCTATGTCCTTTCCCTGGACTCAAAAATAATCTATGCCAAATTTCATCAAAATCGGTTAAGTGGTTTAGGCGTTAAAGCGACGCAGACAGAGTTAGTTTCGCATTTATAAATATTAGTAAGGATTTCTCATAATGATGTTGAAAGTGTATATTTGGAGAAACAAATTTTGTCCAAAATAAAAATATTGCTCGTATTTATAGTAAGTTTAAATAAATAAAGTTAACGTAGTATTCTGTTAGTTATAGCATACTTACGCCCGTATTCACAAACATTACTATGAGGTCTCACAGTGCGCGTGGATGCACAGGGTGACACACGAACCTATCACAGACTCACAGATCTCTATTCTACGCTGTGCGTTCGATTTGCTGCTTCACTTAAGCAAGCATCGTTTGTGAATACGGGTGTTAGTGATGTACCCAGGATACATTTTTCGTAAAAGCATTCACTAAAAGTTCAGTTGATGTACACACTGAACGCTGTGGGGCTCATCGCCCTAAATTTTCTAGATATTTTCTCGACAGTTAAAGACTTAAGTAATAACTAGAGTTGAATAACACCCTTTTTGTTATTTCCCCCCAAATTCAGCTCATAGTAAATAAACAGCTCGGTGCAGTTCAAATATTGGTTCAAAACTCCTCTTTTGCATATCAAAGAATACTTCACAAAATTAAATGTTTGTTCAACGAACGGAAATATAAGCTTGAATTCTCGCTATCTGGACTCGTCATCGCTTTTGCTGTAACTAAACTAACATTCAGAATAAACGCCAATTTGTACCAGCCCTCCGTTAGTGGTACAAAACAAGTGTTAACGCCACAGCACGAATAGAACCGTCTACCCAGCATAAATGAGATCTATTTAAAGGTGCTATAGTTTTGGACATTAGACGGCTATATCCGGAAGTGTTAGTTCGCTGGACTCAGAAGTGAAATAACGTATTGGACTGCCGATTGCAAAGCCAATAGTTCGATATCCATCAATTGCGGTACTACTGCATTGTAGTCCTTTGGGTGAAACGATAATTTCACTAGAAAATTCGCTTCTTGATAAAGGTAGAAACAGCAGGCCTATCTGTCCCTCTTGGGTACTCTGGGCATATGTCCAGGGTCCCAAGGTCGAGAGATCCTGTCTGCTCAAGAAAATGTCAATCCTTTGAATAGGTTTGCTCTATTTACGATGGCTTTTTTTAGATAAAAAGGGTCCTCTTGATCCTTAAATGCCCAGGGTCCCTTGGAGGCTAAAGACGTCCCTGGACAAAGGCCTCCCCCGATACCAAATTATATATGGTCAAATCACGTCCACTGTTGAACAAAAGCCCCCAAGGATTTCCATAACATTTCCATTTGGCTGAAACGAACATTTGGTATTAAAACTCGCTGGCTGTAAAACCTCGTGCTGTGCCAAAGCCCGATCGCAATCGATATAATCGCGTGCTCGCCACACCTGTACCAAAGAATGCCCTAATTTGGCGTGAAATCGAATTGCTGTATCGTTTCTAGTAATCGCCGAGCGGAACGTTCCGGAATTTGGCTTCTTGAGTTTGTTTCGCTAATGGCCTGTTTGGTTAAGTGTGGGCTGTCTTAATGCGCCGTTTTGGCAATCGGAGTTTCGATTGCTTTGTTAGTTTTCGCTGTAGGTAGGGGAGAGCGAGGAGAGTTGTAATAGAGGAGTTCAGTCTTCTTCTTCTTTTCGTGTCGACAACAAACCTACACAATGTCAGCCCAAAACTCCGCCACAAGTGGCGTTGTAAGCAGTATTCATCAAATCCTCCTGAGTGCAGTTGCTCGGGCACTCAGGGCACGACATCAGGTGCTTCATCGAATGGTGAACAAAACCGCACCTGGCCTCTATGCTTAGGAGTCTCAGTAGTAACAGAGAACTCAGTCACTTCTTAAGCCTTTCAAACAAAAACACTCATAGGTAGCGGAGACTTGTAACAGAGGTGAGTTGTTACAACGCCGATTTCTCTGCACCTATGACTTATCGAGCTAGCTACTTCGTGAATTTATTGATAGATAGATAGATAAAACGTTTATTTGCATAACAGAAACACACATTACAAACAGAAAGTACCAAAAGTAGGACAAAATAGTACCCTCAGGACAATATGACATGGTATGGTAAGACAGATATAAAAAGAAAAAAAAATCATTATGACATACAATATAGGTACACACTTTATACAGAAATGTGTGTCGCAGCAATGCAAAACGGCAATAGCTCAGTAATTGGTTTACTTAAAAGCAAACCACTGATTTTCAGCTATAGCCTAAGGACGAAAGAACGCGCGTAACACGTCAACGTGACGGTTGGGGTGTGGTGAGTTTAAGTACATAAATATAACTAAATAGATTAAGATATTGATATTTCTCTTTTGTCTTTCCACAGTTTACGTGAAATTGTTAGCTCTCTGTCATAGGTACAGATAAATTGCCGTTGCAAGATCTCACCTCTGTCACAAGTCTCCTCGGTCTCCCCTACGTGTGTTTCTGTTTGGAAGGTCGTGGCATAAAAAGTGGCTGAGGTAGATTGGTGCTTCACGCCTACTGTAGATATCTGATTACGCAAGTTGCAGGGTCATGAACTAGTTTCCGAAAGCTGATGGCATCAACATTTAATTTGTATTTATGTGGCTATCTGTGCAACTTATACCTTCTTAAGGTTTAAGTCCAGTTGGATCTTTCGTAGGGACTTAATTGTAATTCGTCCTTTTATAAGGCTCAATTTCACTTCAACTTCTTTGGGCTATTCAATATTTCTCTTTTCATTCAACTGATATAACTTTTATACGCAGAATAAACAAAACTACTTGTATAACACATTTTTTCTTATTTAAAAATTTCTTTAGAGCTATAAGAAGTGCATCGTCAATAGCATTTTAAGGATTATTAGAAGAATCATACGTACGTAATTAATTAGCATTCTAATGTTTCAAACTGATGTCTCTTTCTAGCCTTTCACCAGTCTTTTTAGATTTAGCAGAAAAATACGAAAATTAATTATGCGCAAAGTCTTTGAGAGATTTGTGTAACTACGATTTAGCAAAAAGTGCAATCAGCACGTATGTAATCTAGTAGGCCATTTGGCCTCCTTCCAAATTCATCAGGGCCAAAATGCTCAAGTAAAAACTAAGGGGCTAGAATACTAAGTGAATTTACTAATCGTATTTGCACAAAAACACTTTTGTCACGTGAAAAATAAGGATTACTAATGTTTGGCCAAAAAACGTTTCCCAAATTATCACATCGCAAACAACGTTTCGCAAATTTTCAATTGGCAAATTCTCATTTGGCAAAACAACTTATTGCAAACTTTTAATTCGCAAATGTCGTTTTTGGCATATTATTGTTTAGCAAAATATTGTTTGGCAAAGTATGTTTTGCCAAATGTTTCATTTGGCAAAAATATTTCACGATAAACTATTTACAAAACAATTTGATTGGTGCATAGAATGGAATACAAATTAGCTTGTGGTTATTATTTTGTTTAGTGGGTAGTTAACATAAATTTTTTTCTAAATAAATTTTCATATTTCATTCTTTTTATCGAAATTTCCAAATGATTAATTACCAATAGAGATGATTCTGGCGCTCGGCGGCCGCTGCCGCGGCACGCTTCGCTCGCCTTCGCGCATTAAGGGTCACTGTTCTAACCTAACCTAACCTACTATTTTCTACAATACCTACTTTTTGCAAACATACTATTTTCTGCAATCTCTCTGTTTTACATAAAATTATTGTGAAAACCATGACCATGTGCCTTATGCTTTGATTTGTGGGTAACGGTGGGTACTCGTAAGTATGTGAAGTGTCAATTTGACCAAGCAAATTATTTGGGATATAATATTTGGCAAAATAAAACATTTGCTATATAAACATTTGCCAAGTAAAATTTGGCCAAATGTTAATTTGACTAAATGAATTAGTTGCGAAAAGTACAGTTGCTAAAAGCTTATTTGGGAAATGAAACTTTGGCGATAAGTTGTTTGCGAAGTGAAATTTGGCGAAAAGTAATTTGGCCAAACGGAAGGATACCGAAAAATAACATTAGGTTTTCGGGGAAAATTCTACTTAGTCGTTGTATTTCCAACTTGAAAAATACTTTGGGTTTTAATTTAAACTGCTTGCAGTAATATAATTTAAAAAAGTACCAGCATAATAACTTGGTAGGTACCTACTCGTAATAATTACTTACATTCTATTTGGATTAGCAATGTATAAAGTACCTAGATCATGAATGCATTACCTATCCCAACTTAATATTATAAATGCGAAAGTAACTCTGTCTGTCTGTCTGTCTGTCTGTCTGTTACGCTTTCCCGCTTAAACCTCGCAACCGATTTTGATGAAATTTGGCATAGAGATAGTTTGAGTCCCGGGAAAGAACATAGGATAGTTTTTATCCCGGTTTTTGAAACAGGGACGCGCGCGATAAAGTTTTTCTGTGACAGACAAAATTCCACGCGGGCGAAGCCGCGGGCGGAAAGCTAGTATGAGTATAGTGGACGTAGGTCTCCGTTGACTGGATGATATTGCGGTACAACTATTATTTAAATATCAGTCAGGGACACTAAAATCATTAGTTATTAGGACATTTATATTTTAGACTAGCTATCTCAGGCTAATTTAAAAACTTCAAAATATCGTCTACCTCAGGTGGGAATCGAACCCAAGACCTCAATTCTCTTGCGAGGGTACTACTGGTACCTACTACGTTGCATTGATGAAATCACGTAAAATACACTAACAATAATAATTTGTCATAATAAAGGTGTAATTACGAGTGTATCTATTCATACCTCATTCATTTCAATGTTTTCAACTAAAATTTCATAAATTGAAGAATTTATAGCAGTAATCCATACAAATTCGATAGAACTCTACACTGAAAGCAGTAGATCAAAAGTTATTAGTTCATTTTTTATGGACTTCATCTATAGTTCGGCGCTGGTTATAAATCAAATGGGGTTCGATTGTCGATTGTTTCTAACTTTTGTTCTGTAGAGAAATGAAAATGCAATAAATGGCAACACAAAATTATTTATTTAAAACTTTATTGCATAAAATTGTTTAGTCCAAATGGTGAAATTAATTCCATACCTATGGCAATCTCTTCAAATCCTTTGGCCTGCTTTGAAATTAGAGTAGTCTCATTCCAATGGAAGCCCACTGCTGGATGTAGAACAAAAATACTAACTCTTGTAAAAAAACTTATCGTTGCATAATATCAATAATATTCTTCCTTCAGCATTCTTTGATTATAATATGTATGTTCAGCAGTGGACGTCCTATGGCTGAAATGATGATGATGATGATGAATATGTAGTACCTAGTCTAGATATATCACAATCTTATAGAAAAACTATGTCCATAAAATTAAAAATAAAATCTGATGATAACACTGTTCTTTTGGAGTGCCAATAAAATTAATTCCTCAAATCAATTAGCCAGATTAACAGATTAAATAAACTAGTCCAGTTCATTATCCACACCAAAATAGAATTGAACTAACAAAGATTTAATTTGGTAGCAACACTAAGGCTGGGTTGCACCGTCTTACTTTAACTTTGGCAAACGTCAAAAATCTGTCAAACTCCATACAAAAACGCCCACACTCTCCGAAGGGATCCCGATCATATCCCCAAGGCTCTGGATTGGAACCCCCAAGGAAAACGCAAATGTGGACGCCCCAAGCAAACTTGGCGGCGCACTGTAGCAGACGAGGCGAAGAAAATCGGCAAGACCTGGAGCGAGATCAAACGCGAAGCTCAAGACCGAACGCGATGGAGGACTGGTGGACGCCCTCTGCCCCATCTAGGGGACGTAGGACCTTAAGTCAAGTAAGTCAAGTCTAGGTATACAAAAAGCACCGGTTATCGTTATAGTTACGGTTAAAGTTAGGTGGTGCAACTCAGCTTTAGTTTCGCCGAAGTGGCATAACAAAATTAGTTTTGTGGAAAACGGTCAACATCAAATGAAATTTCCTAGTTCTATTAAGAATTCCATACACGTTCATGAGATGGGTGAAACAATAATTGGGGCGGGCGATGTGAGACTTTTTATGATAGCTTTAGGTTTTTATAGTGCGGATTTCAGTCTGTCAACTGATAAAAAAGTTGTTTATTATTAAAACTTTATTTATTAATTAGTTTATTTAAGGTTCTGATTGAGTTTTTATATCTCTGGTTTGCTCGTCTATTAATTTCACCCACAATTATTCTCATCAAGAAATACGTTTACTATTATTTTCCGTCATTAAATACTTTCGTTTAAATTGGTTCAGTTCGGTGAAAAACTTATTAATAAGGGCTTTACTGCATTAATATTTATTACGGAAGAAAAGAGGAGTTACTGTCGATTCGTCACACTTTACAACGGTCCTTATATTGAAAGTACTAAAGACGAATTTACATGTTTCTTTTCGTGGCGCATCGATTATTTGGAAAATCGAGAATAACCCGGAAAGGAATATTGATTAAAACTAAAGTGGTTTTGCTTTGGTTTAGGTCAAATATTTTAAGGCAAAAGTAAATACATTTACTCGTTTTGGAAAATTCCAGGAATATAAAAATTCACCCGGCATTCCATCCCTACGCAAACGGTTAGAATTTTGGAATTTCAATAACGAACCCAACTTCAGTCTTATGCCTTGAGTATTCCATGTGCCTCTTAATAAAGCAAAAGATTAATTTAAACGCAAAACATCCGAAATATTTTCAAAACAAAGTTATTTATAGGTGTAATAAAATTGGCTATTGAGCAGAAGAAGATTTTATTTTCAACTAGCTTTCCGCCCGGGGCTTCGCCCGCGTGGAATTTTGTCTGTCACAGAAAAACAATATCGCGCGCGTATTTACTCACCGTTTAGACCTACCCTGGACTACGATAAACATTTTAAAACCAAAATCAGCTCAATCGGCCCAGCCGTTCTCGAGTTATAATCAGACTAACGAACATCAATTCATTTTTATTTATATAGATAACAATTAAAGTTTTAAAGATAAATTTTGGATTCAAAACTGTATACAGTCAGCGTCAAATAGTTCGTGACATCTAAAGTACCTAGTCAAAAAGATGAAAACAAAACCTTATTTTAATTGTAATAAAGACTTGTTGCGAACTTTTTGGTTCTGAAAACAGTCTTACAGGTCCTGAAAACAGTTAACAACTATGCTGATAAGTTTCAGTAAGTACCTACATAGTTACTATAATTATTTGTCTTGAAGGACTAAGCAAAAATGATTACTTATGAGCCATTTCAGCGATAAATAATCGTAACTTTCAGGATTTTTCCTCCACATTTACCGTCTCGAATATAATAACAAGGTCACCTAGATTTCTATTACCTACATTCATCAATTCGTCCGACAGTGTGTATTTTACCAAAGAATATACTACCAGCGAATAGGTATCATTAAAAGGCGATTGGGCTATTTGTCCTGAAAGATTTATAGGTCGTCATTTGCTGCCTAAATATTAAATTAAAATGACTTTTGATTGATGGGCTCATCCGACAAAAATAACGGTGCGTCGAAATTTAGGACGGGTTTTAGTGTTTAAGCTGGGAAATGTGAAAAGAGTTTTATTTACAATTTTTGACGTGACTCAGATGAGATAGACGCTTTCATGTGTTATAAAGTGAGGTTTTAGCCTGAATATTTGAACCCAGTTTATGTACCTACCTAATCCGTAAATGCCACCTGTATTTATACTATAAATAGAAATATATTTTTTAATATAATGAAAGAAATAAAGTTATAAATGAAGGATTCCAATTCCATAGGAAAATTAAGTTTGTTTTCATTTATCTACTCCTGTACTTTTTAGATTTTAGAAATGGATCAACTTTTTACACAAATTTTAGTACCTACTGACATAAACAAACTGTTATTAAAATCTCTAGACACATGTGGTGCCAGTTTTAAGATTACAAATCATAAATAGATGTCAGTAGCGTCAATTAGACGAACAATAAGAGATTTGACGCCAAGTTTTATGCCTAACTTAATCGCTTGACATCATTATGCTCTTTACTCTATGACTCCGCGTCATGTCACGTGATTTCGCATAATGATCGCAGACCGACGTGCATTATTGACGAAAACACTGTCTCATTATGAAATGGCGGTATAAATTTTAAACACTGCGAATATTATCAATTTGGCGCTGGCAGATTAAAAGCGAAATAATGAGAACCTTTATTTGTGGCGGCTGATTGCATTATGCGATGGACAAAGCAAATGTTTGAGTTTTGGTCCGTTAGTTAATTTGTTTGGAAGCCGTGTGGGAGTTGTTTCAAATAGTAAATAATAATATAACTATCAGTCAAAGAAGAAAGGTTTCAAAGGAGAAAGGTGATTACTTTATTTTGGTAACTGGCTTGAGATGGTGCTTAAGAGTCAATTGCATTTTTATGTGACGTAGTAAACTCTAGCGCCGGATATACTACAGACAAAAGCGTATCATGAATGAAGCTAAACACATTTACGCCTTGTTTAGTTGAAATGCTTAATAAGAACGATAACGCAAATAACTTAAGGTCCTATGTCCCCTAGATGGGGCAGCAGAGGGCGTCCACAACAGTTCTCCATGGCGTTCGGTCTTAAGCTTCGCGTTTGATCTCGCTCCAGGTCTAATATGCAACTTAAATCGATACAAATTATCTTTCATGGAACTCTATCTTCATGGTTCTTAGAAAAAAAAATTGTAGCGAACTTCAGATTTAGTATTTAAATAGTCACACCAACACGATCGACCCCATACGTCATTCAGACTGTGAATATAGGAGTTACAAAAACTTAGGCATATTTTCATAGCCCTTTATCTACCATCAATGGCATTGTACTTCAGTTTTTTATTCTTTTCGTAATATTTATCCAAAGTCAATTCTACAGAAGCACAAGCCTCAATTGCCGCTATAAAAGTTCCTCCAAATATCACACGTAGTCTAAAAACAAACTGGGGATGGCGACCGCGACAAAAACGCCATTACGAATACTTTCGCGTAGCTCAATATCAAAATTCGCGTTTTGCGAATGTCGGCCTTTATAGCGGCAGGTCACGGCACGATATGGACGAACAACTGTTACAAGCCGCGGTATTATTACAAAGGGCACACACGGATGTGAAGGTTGGAGAACATATTATTATCTCAAGCTTTAAACTATTGGTTCACAAAGTGCGGGGTGTGCCCCCCAGGGGAGGCGCAAAGACCTTTAAAGGGGGCCGCGGACCATCTGAATGCGGAATTTTTAGTATGGTCGAAAGAGGGCACCGCGTCTCAAATAAGTTTGAGAACCAATGCTTGAAATGAACTAAGTAAGTACAGAGTACCTTATATATTTACTGTGCTAAGTATTCCAATGAACGCGTAGTCGGTTGCGCGTACCTACACAGGAACGCTAAGTCTGTACACATAAGGCTTATAGTTGCGGTATGCTAATGGACCAATATTATAGGTCCCACGCTTTTGACGGGGAGAGTCCCACGTAACCTAGAATGAGTTAAAACAAAGCATATACCGAATAAAAGGGTTATGAAGTGATGGTGAAGATAATACTACTTGTTAGCAACGTTTCCGTAGTAGTTGAGTGACAAGTTGTGCTATATGATTCTCTTTTGCCCCTAATGTTTTACTTTTTCTTTCTTAAAATAAAATCTGATGCAGCACATAACACACGGTTCAAAATAATGTTTCACTAAACCTGTTCGCCATTCTGCCCACCCGTGTGTATTACACACAGAACAGCTGAAATTGTTTCATCCAGCCATTGCATTGTTATAATTTTCGCAGAATACTATGATTTTGGTATTATATGCCATTCTGCGCCATTAGCCTGTAGATTGGAGGGCCATTTCGAATTGTGGGAAACCTAGTTTTACTGAAGAGTTCGTTGGAATTGTACACTTGATATTTTCTGAGTATGTATAAGGATGTTTGAGTTGAAACTAGACTACCTATATTCTAGGTAAGTGACGAACACTAATGTTATCATAACCTTGTGAGGTCTGTTTGTGAATCTACCTCAGAAAATGCGAGTTTAGACATCATTAGGTTGACGAATTGACGATACAAAATAAGTGATTTAAAATTAATATTTGTTGTCATCGTGGTTTCACACAAATGACGTCCACTGCTGAAGAAAGGCCTCCCCCAAGGATTTCTATAATGCCCGGTGCTGGAATGCCCATATCCAAATGCTTTCCACGACTGCTGTAATATTTTCTTTCAAAATATGTTTAACGATGTTTACATAGGTTCCAGAAGGCACTTAGTAACGAACTCGAAGTCTGAAACTAAATCCTTGTTCTAGTACCACGAGAGTTAAGTAATCCGAGATCAGCTTTTAACACAACCAGAATCCATTATGTACAAAAGATTCATAAGACATATTACCTCCAACGTTCCTCTGCGCTTGCCAACAAGTCTTGGCGCCATTCTTTATTCTGAAGACTTTATGTGTAAAGAAGTACACCTTGAGTCGTGACTCGTGACACGAGTAAACCCGCGGCGCAGTAATTAACGCAAAACACTTGAGGCGCCGAATACATGCGAGATTGCGGGTAGGGATGGGACAGTGGTGGTGGGAAATCAAGTGACGAGTGAGTATTTTTGTTCTGTAATGAGAACAGGTACATAAAGTGCTTAAAGGTGTGCACCATCATCATCATTCGTTCATCATCATCATTTCAGCCACAGGACGTCCACTTTCTTTTCTTTCTTTCATTCCTTTATCAGGTCGTCGGTCCACCTTGTGGATGGACGTCCCACGATGCGTTTTCCGGACGTGGCCTCCACTCCAGAACCTTGCTGCCCCATTGGCCGTCAGTTCTGCGTACTATGTGCATCATTCGTTACTAAGCACAAGAAATATTGTGTAATAGAAAAGTAATGAAGAAGAGCGAATAATTTTTTCACCACGCCCATGTGATGATAGCGAAACGGCCAAGCTACTTATTTTGCTTAACTGACTCTACATAAGAACTTGATAACTTTTTCACAATACGATTCATAAAACCTATTAGGGTCTCGTCTTGGCAACATTAAACATGAAAATGTTTTTGGTGGGATAAAATTACTATGATACAAGTTGCCAGTAGAAATATTAATACCTGTTCTCCGTTAAAATATCTGCATCACCGGTTGCATCTTAAAAATATCACATGATCAGAACAACTCATGTGAATACGACGAGACGCCCTTTCGGCCTCATTTCACTTCTATTTGAATTTGCATTTCACTAGCAAACTGAGCTTTACCCCCTTGTAATACGACCTTTAGAGTTTTTGTAAAGGTAGGTATTGCCAGAGCAAAACTGAACTCTGCCAAATTGTTTCCCGAACATCTTAATGTCTCAACAGATGTTGGAACAGTAGGTCGCGAAGTTTTCATGGAAATCACGACAAACTTGAAGGTCTACCATCATTCCTTAAACGTTCTGCTTTCTGGTATGATTTATCTTACTTTGGTATTCATGATACTTGTTTTACTGATGTCACTTATAAATAATATTACTCCTTAAGATTTAGAAGTATTTTCCTAGAGTTTCGTAATTGTTTAAAAGGTAGCATAAAATGAGGAATTATTAATTTGCATCATCGTTTCAGTCATAGGACGACGCGCATTGCTGAACAAAGTTATCAATGATTTTTAAATTGGCCATTGGTAGCGGCTGCATCCAGCGCCTTTTATAAGGACAGATGATCCACTGTGACTGGACGTCTCATGCTGCGCTTGCAGGTAAATGGCCTTCATTCCGGAATCGAAAGAAGTCTTCGAATTATTGCTTGATGCTGTAAAATGAGACTATTTTTTAATGAATTAGTAACCCAATACCCGATCAAAAATAAACCTACCCTCATAAACCCCGACGTATCTCAATTGCTGCAGTGGAAATTTTTGTGAAAAAACGTGACTGTAGCAATACTTTCGTTTCATTAATCGCCTTATGGGTCGTCCTTTAATCACGTGAGGTTCGGTCAGAAAACATTACGATTCAGCGTGATGGAAGAGGGATAGACGTGTGCTTTGATGTTAAAATTCAGATGAAAGCTGTATAAGCAAAATTGTACATCTTCCAAGAAGAGCAAGCATGTCAAGTGAAGCACGCTAATAACCAAAAACAAATTTCGTAATAATAATTGTGACTTCTTATCAAATCTTTACTATCTAATATTATAAATGCGAAAGTAACTCTGTCTGTCTGTCTTGCTTTCACGCCTAAACCACTGAACCGATTTTGATGAAATTTGGCATAGAGATAGTTTGCCTTGGGAAAGGAAATAGGATAGTTTTTATCCCGGTTTTTGAAACAGGGACGCGCGATAAAGTTTTTCTGTGACAGTCAAAATTCCACGAGGGCGAAGCCGCGGGCGGAAAGCTAGTTAGAAATAATTATCAGTACCAATTTGTGTCAAAAGAACAACGCCGCACAGTAATTTGGTTCAATTTTAAGCCACGACAACCGAACAGTGAAGGGGTCGGACCTCAGGACTAACCGACTCGTGATCCGAGGAACGCGGGTTCGAAATCGAATCCCGCCTCTCGATTGTGAGCCCATTTGTAAAACAAGCATATTTAGCTTAGTTCGATGGGCTAGTGGATTATATTAATTAAAAAAAGTTTTTATTAAATATAACACAATTTGAAGTTTATATCATATAGCGGTAGAAACCATTTCGTTTCATTTTTGTTTATTTTTTAAAAATGATTAGTAACAGTTACTAAAAGTGTGCCAATTGATTGGTACTGTCTTTTCGGTCTCCAAAGAGCATTCTGAGTGAATATACAGAATGTGTCTTAATATTCGCGGTTCTGTTTTTGCGTCACACAAATGAAGGGGAAAATTCAGCATCGACTACGCAGGTTTTACTTAGGAATGAAAGTGCCTCTGAAATGCTTCGTCAATGAGGTATGAAGAGAATTCAGGTATGAAAATGTTTTATGAAAAAAGAACGCAGTGTACTGTAGAAATGAACCTTTAAAGAATAAGTAGGTACCGTCGTTAAAGAGATAGTATCCACAAATGTGTTTCGTTTTGTATTGTGCTACCGTTACGAATATAAAACTTTTCATTTTTATTGAAAATGCGAGTGAAAAGTCCAAATAATGAAAAGTTTCACGCCTAAAACACTGAAGACTATGTTGATGATTAATTTTGTCATAGAGTGTTTCTATGTATTACAGTGGGTCTAGTCAAAATGCCATCGCAAACCAATAGGAAGTTTTCACTAATGTCAGTCGCCGCGTCACCAGTAATTCGATTCGAACGGAAAATGGCAGCCAAAATGAACCACCAACGACGCGGCGATATAAAAGTTCATTCAAAATCGAATAAAAGTTAAAAAATGTCTATGACTTTGTGATTGTTTTTACTTTTTTTAGCTTTTTTTTTTATTTGTTTCTTCCTTCTTACTGCTCTCTGTTTACATCTATGCTTCGCCGTCAAACTAACTGTCAAAACGACATCGCGATACGGATTTGTCAAAACAGCCTTAGGGTGGGTTGCACCATCTTAGTTTAACTTTGAAAAACGTCTAAAATCTGTCAAACTCCATACAAAAAACACCGGTTAACGTTATAGTTACGGTCAAAGTTAGGTGGTGCAACCCACCCTATTGGTTTTCGATCGAATCGAAGCTTATCACCGGGGTTTTANGGCGGCCGCAACTTAGCAAGAAAATGTTATCGTCAATGCGTACGTTGTAATCGCATGAAGGGTAAGACTTTTAACCCATTAATGGGAAATTTGCCGCAGCAGCGACTTCAACCAGGTGGATACCCGTTTGATAGTGTAGGCGTAGACTATGCAGGTCCTATGGCTGTCGCTAGTCGCACAGGCCGTGGCTGTAGACTTATTAAATCGTACATTGCAATTCAATTTCGGTCAGTGTTGTACTGATGCTAGTGATGGTATATGTCGCGTCGCTGACATACGGACTGCGAACGGCGTCGTACGGCGTAGCTTCAGCAAGATTGTTCCGTTGCTCCCAGAAGAAGACGTTTCGGTTGAAGGACGAGCCTTCAACGCGCGGGGGCATGTTCGCGATCGCGAGTGATATAAAACCTATTTGGATATTGTGACAGTGAAAAATCATACGGCATTCTTTTGTTTTACTCTCCGTTTGTTGGATTCGATCAGTACACAAGTCTGTTGAAATTATTTCGCATTTTTACTTTAAAATATACCTGATCCCCTTCATTCTTATGTCCTTAGAATCCCTAGGAGAACCTGTCGATCATTGGGATACATTATTAATTTATATTATCACGAAAAAGCTAGACTCTAAAACATATCGTGAGTGGGAGGAACACAAGGGTTCATTGCCTAAAGATAAGCCGATAAGTCTAGAATACAAAAAACACCGGTTAACGTTATAGTTACGGTCAAAGTTAGGTGGTGCAACCCACCCTATTGGTTTTCGATCGAATCGAAGCTTATCACCGGGGTTTTAGTAATCGCAATGAAAATGGCGGGTGTTGCGATTCGATTCGATTTTGATTGAGTCTTAAATGCATGTTGGCTAAGCCTTTGTATGGGAAATTTCAATCCAGTCTTTCGATTATCGATAGGGCTTTGCGATTCGATTTTTTGCCGTTTGACTAAGCCTTTTTTGTTATCGACCTCTTTTGCGATTTGTTTATTTGTTTGCGACTGGTTTGCGATGGGTTTGCGATTTTAAAGTGCGTTTTGACTAGACCCGCAGCATCTGTCTATGTATTTACAAAAAAGTTTTTTTTTGCCTGAGGTATGGGAGCGGCTTGGTGGGGTGATTTTGTGACGGTCAAACGTCAGCGAGATTTCAAATTTGTATGTCCTGTCACGTCTTAGAGTTAAGCCCTATAGATGGCACAGTAAAATATCACATAATTAATTTTATTATTATTTCTTAAGATTATTTCATGTTTAATTGATACATGATACATAGGTCAACGATTTGACAGCAGAACGTAAATACCTTCTGTTCGTTGCTTTTCTCTACAATTAGTTACCTAATTATACCTCTTGCTTAGCTGGAACTTAAGTTATTTGTATCGTCCTACGTTTTCCTTTGTTGTTTTACTTAAATGGAATAATTAAGAAGGACTCCAGCTTTTAACCTGGGCGTGGGTTGGTCAAATGACTTTGTTTTTGCCTCTATAATTTATTTCATGGCATTTCTTTAAGTGCTTTTGTATTTTTAATCATCTTTGTATTGTTTTACGAGTAATCCGGATTATTTTTTGAAAAAAAAAAAGGAACAAAATATGCTATATTGGCCTACACTCCACACGCTGCTCAAAGAGCCATCCATTTATTTTATTTAGATTTATTTAGGTTAGGGTTTTAATCACCTAAATAAAATTATGGTTTTTAGTCACATGTTGTAATTTTATTTTATTTATTTATTTATTTAAACCTTTATGCCAAAATAAATTTGAACATAAGGCGAACTTAATGCACTAAAGCATTCTCGACCAGTTTACCTTTGGGTTGAGCAGAAAAGAAAATTTGTTGTTTATCTTGTAATTTTATCTTTTGCTTTACTAGATAAAGGCAATATTTCAGGACTTTTCAGGACAATAAACTACGTAGTCGAAGCTGATCTAATCGCAATCATTATTTTCATCAATGTGACTGTCAGTTAGTCTCTCTCTGCCTTGAAGTCAATTTGTGATCTTGCCAAGAGACTGTTTGAAATTGTCGCCATCTTTTGTTTCGTGTCCCCATTCACGGTTTCAAATTGAATTTATTCGTCCCGTTTCATTGAAGAAAACGTAAATCACTCCAATCTCATTGTATGGAGTCACTCATTCAACTTAGGGGTTGCGCAAACGTAGACATTTGTGTCTTGTGTCGCATACCGGCCACCAGAGGATATCTATTTTATGTTTTATTGTTGTTTATTTATAACTAGCTGCGTCACGCGTTGTTACCCGTGGTAAAACATAGTGTTAATCGAGGGTGTTAGCTAACTCCATACCAAAGTCTATACCCTTGCATTGCGGCAGTCGGCACGTATTGAACGACGCTGCGCCTCATCGCTCGTGTACCCGCTACAGATATTTCTATGTAAGACGAATCGCTTGACGTCGCACCGCCATCGCACCACCGCAACTCATCATGTGCTTTTTTTAAAATCAATTTTTTTTTATTCAATTTAGACCACTAGTGGCACTTAAGAACGGCAAAATACTGTAAAAAGAAGGGGCACTTTACATGTCTTCTTATCTTTGGCCCTGACGGTGTGCTTGTGCAACACGTTTCTTCGTTTGCGGAACCTCTTATTCACAATCCCGGGACTGGTTACTACCACTCTTAATTAAATTTCGTCTTTGTTAACCACGTTAATTGAGTTTCAAGGTCGCCGAATCTTGTCCATATTTTGTGGAATTGTTCCCGGACAAAGCATGGTTAAATTGAGATTATGAGATAAACTGCCTTTCTGTGGGTACAAGAAAATTAGGTGACTTTTGGATGGGAATATTATGAATTAGCAGAACTGTTTGCTTATGTCACATAGAGAGGATTTAGGAAGGCTGCATTCTCTGAATTGTTTTAATTACTTTGACGAAATCGTAAATGTAGCAGGGAAGCGCTGGACGCAGGCCGCTACCAATCGATCAACGTGGAAAGCATTGGGGGAGGCCTATGTTCAGCAGTGGACATCCTATGGCTGAAATGATGATGAATTAGGTAATTTGAACATTCTGAAGTTTATGTCAATGGTCAAAAATTTTAATAGCCTGTCATAATGAGTTGCGTACCGGTCCACCCTGAGAGATCGCAGGTGCGTTTCCCGTTCAAGCAAACACATGCGTGTGCATTAGTTGGCACATAATGTTTGTATTGGTATAGTATTTATGTCTATAATGTATTTATAAAAAATATTTAGGACCTGTAACCCTGAAAACATGCTTTTCTTTGTTTGAAGATACCCAAGAATATACTTATAATTACGCCCGTATTCACAAACGATACTTGCTTAAGTGAAGCAGCAAATCCAACGCACAGCGTTAAATAGAGTCTTGTGATTGGTTCGTAGGTATGTCAACCTGTGCATCCACGCGCACTGTGAGATCTCATAGTAATGTTTGTGAATACGGGCGTTAAACCCATAAAATCTCAGTGACCCACATACAAATAAAGAACTGCAACAATGATAGTCCATTCCAAGAGTGGTTGTAAAACGCCTTCAAACTTTGAATACAACAGAGCAAACGTTTCCATAGAGATTCCTTCCAATCCATACATTTGAAATGCAAAAAGCTGACAATGGTTCCACCTTAAGCATCATTTTGAACAGCAATTACTTTCGTGGGAACTATCGCTAACATCTCGTGATTGCGCTTTTATTACTACTGTCATAAAATTCAAATTTCCACGCCCGCGTTCGTGAAACCGCTTTATACGTTTGCTGTTACCGTGGACTTTAGTGGGTTAAACTTAGAGGTGGAAATTGGAAGTTTTGTGAATAGATAAGTGTGTCATTTCAGCCGTACCTAGGTTTTATTGCGGGCCGTCACGTAGACTATCATACGTGTCAGGATATTGCTGTTGTAATAATTGACTTATTTTCCTTTTCACATGCCCTTTTGACCCTTTATTGGGTCGTGTCCACGTGAATTTGCTTCGATTGAGTTAAAGTGAATAGATAAAGATAGTGTTTTGTTTTATAGCTATTGACTTTTGGGAGACTAATGCCCGTTTTCACCATCAATCCCTAATTTTTAAGCGACCCCTATGGTAACACTTAACAGGAATTTTGTTTACATAGGGATCACTTAAAAATTAGGGAGTGATGGTGAAAACGGGCATAAGGCCCAGAACACACGGTGAAACGCAACTGCAACGAAACTGCAACTTCTAGTTACTTTTGTGTTTATTTTTTTTTCATATTTTTTAGGGATAGTACATTAGTAGAGCTACCTCCCCTATCAGTTTGATTCAGCCATTCTGGGACACCCTGTATTTGCTATAATATCTACAGGATGTAAGTGGGCAAAAACATGAACACTTAATTTGACAATGCCCGTTTTCACCATCAATCCCTAATTTTTAAGTGACCCCTATGGTAACACATAACAGTTTGTTTTCATAGGGGTCACTTAAAAATTAGGGATTGATGGTGAAAACGGGCATTAGGCTCCTATTGTGGTAGCGGCCTGCATCCAGCGCTTCCTTGCTACCTTTATGAGGTCGTCGGTCCACCTTGTGGGAAGACGTCCCACGCTGCGTTATCGGTACTTAGCTTGGCTATTAGTTTATTTTGTGTCGAATAAAGATTTTTCTATTCTATAGAAATCAAAAGCTTGTAGAGTCTATTCGTAAACCTAAAGTATTTTTAGAATACAGCCCTTCAAGGTAACATTCGTACAGTTTAATTCTGGCTTCAATCCGACTCTTCGGTACGTAGCTAACTACCTACTTCGATTCGTGAAGCGTTTGCTAAATTGAATCTGTCACGAATGTCACTTTGTCTAGAGTCTAGCTAGAGGATTGGATAGAAAACCTACCTTAACTCAATTTGTGTGGATGTTTGTTACTCTTTCACGCAAAAACTTCTGAACGGATTTTGTTGAAACTTTACAGTATTATTATTTGTAACCCAGATAGGGTTGCCAGGTCCAAAAACACAAAAGCCGGACTCTGTACTTCATTTGGCCGGACATTTTACCTTAAAAGCCGGACATACCTTTTTAATAAACTAACGTACCATGCGTACCATGTCACGGGAGGGGGGGGGGGAGGGGGTGCAAATAAGCGTCATAGCTCATGAGTGGGTACTATCATCTTTGAATTAACATTAACATTATTCTGTGGCTCACAAGACAATATTTGGCCGGACAAGCCCCTAAAAAGCCAAACAAGACAATATTTGGCCGGTCAAGCCCCTAAAAAGCCAAACATGTCCGGCTAAAGCCGGACGCCTGGCAACCCTAAACCCAGATTAATTAATAGGTTATAATTTATGCCAATCTGTGGCACTAAATTTCACGCGGGTGAAGCCGAGGGCAAAAGCTAGTATCTTATATGTATTTTTCTCTAGAAACCGTTATTTATATTTTTACATAATCTATTGCACCTAGTTACTGATTCCTGCATCTCTCATCCTGGCCTGGGATCGGATCGTGAATTCATGCATTGTGACTGCCTTTGGAGGAGTTTTTACATTCAGCAGTGGAGTGTCAACTGCCAAAGGCTGAAATGATGAAGGTGATGATGACTAAGGCCCACCAAAGCGGCGTTAAGAGGATATGATGTGTTTGAATTACAATCAAATTTCCCAACCATAGCTGAACGGAGAGGTCACGTGGAAAAAACTAAATTTAATTACATACTTAGTTGCAAACACATCTCCTATCCTCTCTGTTTTGGTGTAAATCGGGCTTGAATACACTAAAATTATTATCACGCCAATATTAGTGTGGTTTCTAATCTAAACAAGATTATCATATTACAATATTGTTATACACTTCGAAATCTACTCGTAACTATTACTGCTATTACTCTAAAGGACGAAGCACACTTATCAACTCGGAAACGGATCCGTAACCGTATCAACTCGAGGCGGTCAGTATTCTTTGTATGAAACTCCGTACTACAACGCTACAACGCACACGCACACTTACCTATTCACACCTCGCCTCGCGATGGACAGCGCGGCGAAAGACGATACGGTGTTGACTGATGATCCCTTTCCGGGTTGATAAGTGTGTTATGACCTTTACTCTAAACATTAGCAAGTGCTAGCTGACGGCACATGCAGTTCGAAGCTAAAACGCATTAACAATTTGGCGCTGATCTCTCATTATCATAATGAGGGTAGGCATGTTATGTTTGGGACGTGTTCACAATCTAGATGCGGTAGTATTTTAGAATGGCTGATTCATGATTAGTATTAGCTGACCAGAAATCGTGCTACACAATGGTAGAGTAGTGGGAGTCAGCTGTGCACTACTATTTGTAAATACATACGCCCGTTTTAAACATTACTATGAGGCCACATAGTGCGCGTGAACGCACAGGTTGACATACGAACCAATCACAGAGCTCTATTCAACGCAGTGCGTTCGATTTGCTGCTTCACTTAAGCAAGCAAAAATTACTAAAATTAAGTTTTTCTTTTTGCATTGAGTAAGTGGATGTCACTACGTAAAGCTAGATTCAGATTTTTTTTCAATCTTTTATTAATACAAGTAGGTTTCTTCTTTCCCTTCATTTCAAACAACTGTCTACTTCCTAGTTTGTCTAGAAGAGGTTGCTTTCCAATGATAAGACCTAAATTGTGGCGTTTAAATTATACCTACTCGTATATTTCTTGCACGCAGTAAAGCGTATCTACGAGTATCTGTATAAGATGGAAAGACGCGCTACAGCTGTAAAACTAATGGAAAAATACGAACTTAATTCCGATGGACTTAATTTTAAGTCTCACATAATTCTGTAAGCAAACCTTATCAGTATGAGATATCTTGTCCTCTCCAATTAATTATGCTGACCTCGAAGCCTACCTCGAGAGGCAGATTAAATAAGGGCCCATTGATATCTCTGAATACCTTTGAAGACTAGATCGTTAAGGACATCTTACAGGATATTTGGAACTTGATTTCACTTGTGGTGTTTATAGGAAATCTATTCGTATACGTATTTGCTACTCCTTACCAATTATTTTTTACAAACCACGGTCTTGTTACGGTAGCTTTTTAATTTTTATCACCTGTTATATTTCATGTAAGTCATTTTAGTTTCATTTTTGTCTTTTTCTCTTCTATGGAAGGATAAGACTCAAAAGTTACCAATCTCTCAAAATTTATTTTAGAAAACCAAATAAAATGTAGGTACGCTAGTAAATTCACATCAGCATCCATACATCACCATATTTTTCTAGGTCATAAAAGTAAGGGCAGCCTTAAATAAACACAAAAACATATTTTTATAGTCTACCATTACGGAAGAAGAACAACATAAATATTGCACTTCGATCCTTAACACAGTGGGGGTAGACAGAAGTAGCTTTACTTTCTATTCACTATCTTAGAGCAACGATTTGCAGTCGTGAAACATCCAAAAAGCTTGATGTGCCACTGTTGTAAAAAGTAAATGATTTAAGGTCATAGCACACTTATCAACCCAGAAAGGGATCTTTCACCGCGAGGCGATGCGTTTATGTTACGGTGCGGATAAGTGTGCGTTGCTGTATGAAGCTTCATACAAAGATTCAACCGCCTCGAGTTGATACGGTTACGATCCGTTTCCGGGTTGATAAGTGTGCTTCGTCCTAAACTGGAGTGACAATAGCATTTATTACATGCCAGACATAGTAAACTTAATAGCTTTCAGAACTGATGGCCGTTGGGGCAGAAAGGTTCTTGTTGGGGCGGAAGACGTAATGTAGGACCTGCTTACTCGATGGACTGATGATCTAGTGAAGGTCGCGAGAAGCACCTGGATGTGGACAACAGACAGCAGGACTGATCGTTATGAAAATCCTTGGAGGAGACCTTTGTCCAGCAGTGGATGTCATTTGGCTTAAACCAACGATCGACTACAAAAAGATGCTGCAATGGAAAGCATTTTTATAGTTTGGAAAACATGCAGATCATAGTTGAACACAGATAGCACATAAAAAATCAGTCTTACAAGCATAGAAGTTTTCACTGCTAATTTAAAATTGAAAAGACAATACAATACTCACAACTAAATATAAAAGCTTATTAGTAAGGGGTTTTGTACACATTTTATGCCTTCAATAGACCACGCAACTGCATAGGCTTCTCGCGAATAGACATGTTGACACCACAGTCAATTGACGTACTTTTTAAAATTGTCAAAACGAAACTGTCCCATAGATTTTGTATGGCACTACAAGCAAGTGACGTCACTATTTTGTCAACTCAATTAAACGACTGTTTTCAATTACAATGCGACCAAAAATGTAATTTACAGGTAATTTAAAATAAATTAAGTTTTTAAGACCAGAATGAAGGGTCTTTTTAAAACAGTTGTGGTTTCGAATTATTGGGGTTCGGTGTCAAACTGTCTATTATGTAAACTATCAAATACTACTGCGTCATCGTACTGTATATCGAAACTTACAGGCAATCTATATGATAATCTTGTAAGGATAACATATTTGCTACTCCATCCCAGCTTATTTGTTACGAATCACGTTTTTTGTTACGCTATTGAACTCTGACCTTTATGCGTTTAGGTATAGATGTTAGTGGGTATAAGTGAAAAAACATGTTACGGGATGGATGTGTAGGTGTCACATTGAATAAGGTAATTTGTATTTGGTATTTTCTGGTTTTATCTACATGGCTGGATGTATTTAGGTCTTTTAGTATTTTTTGGTATATTTCAATACAGCGGCCGCCCGCGACTTCGTACGCGTGGATCCCGTTTTACTCCCTTAGGAGTGGAGTTTCGTGAAATCCGTTCTTAGTGAGCACCTACGTTCTAAAAGGAAATTTTGAGACTCCTAGCAATTGTAGTTTCTGAGATTTTCGTGATGAGGGAGTCAGTTAATCAGTGATCTTTCGCTGTCGCGTTGAGACCCGTGTTTCTCTATTCTACTTACTAAATGTAATTTTGATAATATTAGAAAATATCTAATATTTACAAGATAAATTCAACCTAATTATAATTTATAGCATGATTCGTTCACATTAATATTATGATACGCATAACAAGCACACATAGTTGAATTTTGATATGATCTAGTTACAGTTTGTTAATTAATTTAATTGGCAGTTGTGTTACTGTAACATCCTGTCGTTATCCTACCAATCCTATTAATATTATGATTAATATGATGAATTGATGTTTGTTACAAGAGTAAAAAGTGTTACAATAGTGAAAGATCACGCAAAAACTGTTGAACTGATTTTGATGTCATTTTTAGTTAGTATTAGTTTGTACATAAAATAATAATAAGGTTTATAATTTATAACGATATTACATGGGACATCAATACACCATATTTCTTTATGAATCTAAAAGAGACTGACAAAAGTGACTGAATTTCTTGCGCTGCTTCTTTTCAGCACTAGCCCATTTTTTTGTCCCGGAGTTGTCTTTTTAAAAGCCTATTTACAGAATCTTTGACTTTTAAGACTCAGTTGCACTATTTTAGATAGCTTTAAAAAACGTCAAAAATCTGTCAAACTCCATACAAAAAGCACCGGTTATTGTTACAGTTACCGTTAAAGTAAGTTGGTACAACACAACCTAAGACTTTACAAAATGAATTTCATGCGAACGAAGCCACGGTCAAAAGCTAGTTATGGATAAACATTATTATCACAGTTTATCTATTATCGGAGATTATTATACATTTCATGGCAAAGATCTTCGCTGAGTTCATAGACCGTTATAGCTCTAACGAGGGTATTTCGGGGAATACAATAACTTAAGTTATTAACTGATCAGTCAGTAACGTCTAATAAACTCATAAAACTCATTTATTTCTGCAAATAGGCTATAAAAAGCACTTTTACACGTCAAATGTCCACCTTGTGGGTTGGTAAAGCGTATGACAAGTGAGTGCAAAAATATTAAACTTTTATAAGAATGAAGAATGAGACATATTTACAAACCCGGAAAATAAATGGAGGTATGATGTTTAGTTACCTAGCGAAATATAAAGGGACACTAAGCAGAAATTCAGTAGAAATAATCTCCTCTATTTCTTTCGCTCATATTATTATCATCATTCCACCCTAATTGAGAGAGACGTAAGGTGCCAAAAATACCTAAATCTAGTTACGTATTCCGTGTATATTATATACCTACTATACTATATTATACAGTGTGTCCGGGCATGTAGTGATCAAACTTTAAGGGCGTAATCTATGGACAATTTTATCGGTGAAAATACTTTAAATTTAGGGCTTGACCCATTTCTCGCATATTTACAAGGATTTAAGTTTTTAATTTTAAGTTTTCACCTCTTCCTTCAAAAACAAGTGATAGCGTGGGTAACTCAACATTAATAAGCAAATATTTTATATCATGTGATAGCCAATAAAATTATCTTCTAGTAGAAGTAGAAAACAGACACAAGTTTCATACATTTTAAGGGAGTAAGAATGGATTTAATTAGAAAAAAACATGACTTTTTTCACTTCATTTTCAGTTATTTTCCATCACAAGAAAAACCAGGTCGTTCAGGTATGTTTTATTTGCATTGTATTATTAGTATTTGAGCCATTCTACAAAACGAATGTAAATTCNAAAAAAAATACATTCATCCGAACATAGAACCTCCTTCTCTTTTGAAGTCGGTTAAAAACTACTATTTGTTTGTTGTACACTCACATGCGACCAATGACATCTTTCTATAATATAAAAGAAAGTCGTGTTAGTTACTCCACTTATAACTCAAGAACGGCTGAACCGATTTAGCTGAAAATTGTCAGGGAGGTAGTTTAGAGCCAGGAGAAGGACATAGGATACTTTTTATCCCGTTCGAAATTAAAAAAAAGTCTGCTTATTTATTGCCATTAAGGCGGAACAAAGTTCGCCGGGTCAGCTAGTATCATATAAAAACATCTTAGCATGCGACCGCTTAGGTTCACGTTATTTATAGTTGACATTTTTGCAAAGTTCATAATTGTATGCAATCGCTGTCGTAATATCAGCGTGGGCGCACACGCATGTGTAAGTGTTGTTTCATAATAGCTATAGTTCCTTAGCTTTCGTGTTAAGTGTTTCGATGTGAAGCTCTCAGCCTCACCTCAAGCTCATGCGCAAACTACGACATGCATCGCTTATGAGGGGGACATAAATTTCTTGTAAGGTGGAAAAACTAAAATTCAAATTATGTACTAAGTACCTACCTACATAACAAAAAATAACAATCTTAAATGGCCAATGTAAATTTTGACCTTTCCTTTAACAGTTAAAGTCCCCACTTCGGTCTGTCCTGTACCACCTTTCTTTCGCCAGTGATCGTGTGGAGCTTGCGCAGATTCTTCGCTACTTTGTCAAATTCAAAATTCAAATTCAAATTGTTTATTACATGTCTTACTTGCTATGCTTGCTACCGCACGATCGAAGAGGATTCTTTACAGGTAACGACAGGTCGAGTCAGTGAAATTGAAGTCGGCAATGATGTTTGGCCACCACATCTTCCAGTTCCACATTCTTCCTTCTCCTCTAAGCGCCACTGTCTGTGCGTACCCCAGAAGCCAAACCATAAATCTTCAACCACGTCCAGGTCTTACAGCCGTACATGAGTGTTGGTCTTATTTTGGCACGTCTGCTGGCTGAGGCACTTGGACACCAAAATCCTTATCTTACCTTACCCATAAATACTCTATTATCCAGCTTATTTTTCCTAGGTACCTACTTACCTTACCTTAACTTACTTTACCTACTCTACTCTTACAACTTTAATCTTTATGTCTAAGTACCTATGTAAAAAAAAAACGCCGCTTAAGCCGTGTGGTGACGGCAGAGTAGAATACATTTGTCACCAACCCCTACTCTTCCCGCGGGTGTCGTAAGAGGCGACTTAGGGACTACACATAAAACAGAATGGGCAGCAGCGCTCTCTGAAAAACATCAATCTTTTAAACTGCGATCTCCAACCCGCCTGCCAAGCGTGGAGATTATGGCAAAACCCTCCACTATAGTGGAGGAGGCTCATAGTCCAGCAGTGGACTGTAAAGGGCTGTTGATGACCTATGTAAAGTTTAGATAGACATAAAGATTAAAGTTTATTTTCGGAGATTTGCACGGTTTAGATTCTAAACCGTGCAAATCTCCGTTTTCGTATAAAAGACATCAACGCGCTCATTAAATACAACTTGCTTAGATAGATAGTGATTTATTGTCAAAACTGTGCATATGTCGCAGTCGGATTGTATAATCGGCCGTTTTACATTACCACTAGGCATTTTACATTACAGCTCTGTTTTGTAATACGGCGGTTCAACGTTTAGGCGGATTGTCATTGCGATACGTTCTTCAATACGGCGGCCGACGTTTAGCCGCATCGTACTACTATTTAGATTGTAGGGTGACCATACTTACAAAATAAAACTATGTTTAATGAAAATAAATTTTAATAAGACAGATTTTAAGAATTATTATCTTCGTTACTGTATACTAAATAATATATTTGGCTTCAGTATTTTTTTTACTTATTTATAAATTACAAGGGATAGCCATCTAAAAAAAGTAACTCAAAACAATTAAACTTTTCTAAACATTTTAAGAATTAATTAGATATTTGGCTTTAGTCTTTTTTAGACATTAAAAATGATCACAGGGGACAGGTAACTCAAAACAATAAAGTTTTAGTCATTTTTTCTGGGTTATTTTTCTTTAAGATAAAATAATTATCTTCACCGGCCACAGCCATAATGTCATATTTTTACACTAATAATATTGTGTAGGATTCCGCCGAACACCAGAATCCATAGCCACTTTAGCTGTTTTGATGTGGGTTATTATAACCTCTAAAACTCGTTCCCTTGTCCACGGTTTTATTACTGTTCCACATTGAATTATTTAATTGCACATTATAATTATTCTTAAAGCCACTGTCGACAGACATATTATTTATCACGTTTTCTCTGTTAAATTCACAAATAACTGCGCAATTTAGCAATACAATTTCTGTATCCGATGCCATTGTTGTTGTTATGTCAGGCAGCGCCACGGTATTGAAAATAGGAACTAAAAACTGTCAAAGCGGCGGGTAATGACACGCTGTTTTACATTACGGCTAGCCGTATTGAAGAACGTTTGGCGCCGAATACATTCCAGCGGATTTTCATTCAGCGGTATTCAATCCGGCTAAACGTTAAGCCGCCGTATTACAAAACAGAGCTGTAACGCAAAATGCCTAGCTGTAATGTAAAACGGCGGATTATACAATCTGACTGCGACACATACATTGTTGTTACATGGATGTTAAATAACACAGGAACCAACAGTTTGCCTATTTCGGACGTACAATACAGTGTGAGTCACGTTAAAGTGTCCATATGAAAATAAATAGACAAACTGTTTTCGAGAGTCATCNTAGAGATGAGACGTATTTACTAGAACAGATCCACTCACTAGGTATTTTACAGTACTAAGTGGCACCTATTCCAATTTTTAAAATACTTGATCCACCTAGTATTTTTTAAATTACACGATTTCCGACCCTACCATCAAAGTAATAGAGGTTATTATTGCATAATCCGTAGTCGTGTATTACGCGCACCGCGTATTTCTTGCTAAGTTTAATATGTGCGAACGTAGAGATTCAATCCGTCTCTGTCTGACAAACAAAGAGTGCAGGCAGGTGTGAGATAGGAATAGCCTGTTGAAGTATGAAGGAAGGATATCAATCAATCAACAGCCAGCAAAAACATTATTATTCAATTTCAAATTGCATTATTAATACTACGGTTGGATCTTGTCAAAGAAAATTGTATTTTAAAGTCATAATACGTGGATTAGTCCGCACTAGTCGCGTCAAGTATGCTAAATTACTACGTACTAGGTGGAATAGGTATTTGGATCAAGTATTAATAAATACTTGGAATAGGTGCACCTAGTATCAAATTTACCTAGTATAACCCATCTCTACTCTCTAGTACAAAAAGTAAAAAACCAAAAATTTTGAGTTGTGCCCCTATATTATTAAGGGTGCGACATGGTCTGAGGGAGTATAGTTGGCAATATTGCCCGAAACTTTCATATTAAGTATACTTACTAGTGATCCGCCCGCGACTTGGTACGCGTGGATCCCGTTTTACCCTCTTAGGGGTGGAGTTTCGTAAAATTCGTTCCGAGTACTTACTGATCTTTTACTATCTATTTTGTGGCAATAGTACCTTACTTACTATGTTAATTGAAGACAATTAATTCACCTAATTATGATTGATAGATATTTAGAACTCCATTCATCATAATTTTCAAGATGTTACTTTGAAGACTTAGTTTTAGCTGTATTTTGTTAATTATATTACAGATCGCTAATCAATCATAGCGACTTTTGATCTCTTCAATTTAAGGTAAAAATAAACTTAAGGCAGAAACAGCCTAGGTTTGTGTATTGCAAATTGAATTTTAAAAAGTATACGCGTACTTAAGCTATATGTGCCCGTGTGGGCAGGTCTCCCACTAGGTGGACGACGATCTGGTGAAGGTCGCGAGAAGTACCTGGATGCGGGCAGCGCAGGAATCCTTGGGGCTGGCCTTTGTCCAGCAGTGGACGTCATTTGGCTCAAAGCTGCATTGATATTGCAAAATGTTTTATACAGGGTGGAAACGACAAGTGATCTCACTCGATTATTTCTAAACTATACCAGATATCGAAAAACTGGTTACTGATCCTGAAAGTGCTTCACGAGTTCTACGTTACTACGTTACAGAATAAACGGGATCTATCCGAAAATTCATTTTCCAGCTTCCATACTAAATGTATGCACACCACTCAATATTAGAAGTGTATTTTTTTTATTAAACTTAAAATAAACTCGTAAATTGCATTCTTCATTAAAATTATTTATGGAAAACATTAGTTTTAGGATTTAATTGCTATAAAATTTGCTATAATATTATCAAGAGATGAGTGCAAGATCTGTGATAGTACTAAATGTATGGAAAATGAAAATGAAAATGAAAATGAAAATGAAAATGAAAATGAAAATGAAAATGAAAATGAAAATGAAAATGAAAATGAAAATGAAAATGAAAATGAAAATGAAAATGAAAATGAAAATGAAAATGAAAATGAAAATGAAAATGAAAATGAAAATGAAAATGAAAATGAAAATGAAAATGAAAATGAAAATGAAAATGAAAATGAAAATGAAAATGAAAATGAAAATGAAAATGAAAATGAAAATGAAAATGAAAATGAAAATGAAAATGAAAATGAAAATGAAAATGAAAATGAAAATGAAAATGAAAATGAAAATGAAAATGAAAATGAAAATGAAAATGAAAATGAAAATGAAAATGAAAATGAAAATGAAAATGAAAATGAAAATGAAAATGAAAATGAAAATGAAAATGAAAATGAAAATGAAAATGAAAATGAAAATGAAAATGAAAATGAAAATGAAAATGTTTTATTTGATAAATAAAGTGGTTTAACAGATGGAAGATGGAAACATTGATTTTTAGATAGATCCAGTTTATTCTGGAACTTAATATTAATACTATTGGATAGAGCTCGTTAAGCACTTTTACAATCAGTAACCAGTTTTACGATATCTTTTGTAGTTTTTAATATTATGAGGCTGTACCAAATGTACGGAAGCCGGAAACATTGAATTTTCGGCTAGATCCAGTTTATTCTTTAACCTATTATTGGTACCGTTTGATAGAGCTCATGAAGCACTTTCAGGATCAGTAACTAGTTTTTTTTATATCTTGTATAGTTTAAAAATAATCGAGTGAGATCACTTATCGTTTCCACCCTGTATTTACAAGTAGGTACAAGCTTTGCTTAGTTTGAGACTAGAGGCGTAGTGTAAAAATGTCCAAGGATATTTATTATTTACTAGCTGACGCGGCGAACTCTGTTCCTCCTTAAAGGCAATAAATAAGCAAATCTTTCCTTATTTGCTCACCGTTTAGACCTACCCTGGACTACGACAAACATTTTAACACCAAAATCAGCTCAATCGGCCCAGCCGTTTTCGAGTTTTAATCAGACTAACGAACATCAATTCATTTTTATTTATATAGATATATAGATTATTATTATTTAATCGAGACAAAGCAGACGTTTGACTGCCATCTAACTTATGTTAAATGTGTGAGAGATGTAGTTTAGTGTGATACAATAAGTAGATACTCTAAGTGCTTAGGCACTTAGCTAGAAGACGCCTAGGTCATATTGTTCAGTGTTGGCACTTGGCATTTAAGAACAACGGTAAATCAAGCCAAACAGTGTTGCATCTTATGTATGTTGTAATAGGTTCTGTTTTAAAACAATAAAGATGTGCTGGCAATCATATAACAGTTGTGTGCCTACCATGAGTTAACGTTACGCGTGCTCGCTAGCAACTGCTTAAAAAATGTCATAAAAATTAAATGTATGGCAGATTTTACAGCTAAAATACGGGTCTTAACGCGACGTTTATATTTCTTGAAGTTTCGGCTGCGATGCTGCAGCCGTGGTCACAAGCAGACTGGCGGCTCACGTCGTCGTCCGTGTCTTACTATTTTAATTGAAATGGAACGCGAAAGTTTAAAATCTTAGATTTTAAAGCGTCTACTTTCAAGAACTAAAATCTTCATAGATTTCTTGACGCACTTGCTAGCGGGCGCACCTAACGTAAACTCATGGTAAGCACACAGATCATGTTAAACATATTTTTTTTACTTCCTAAAATAACGTGGACATAACAAAACCGTTATTTAATTTACTCTGGTTTAATCGCGTCGATCTTTTCTGTATTCGAGCAGCAAAATTATTAATACCAAAGCAAAATTAAAAAACTTTTCTTCCAAGTTGTGAAACAAGCCTTTGTGCCCTCAGCCTAAGTTATAACTGTTAATAGGAGAGCGCCCTATATAACTAAGGTGACATTATCAAGTTCAAATCGCTGACTGGGCCTCGCAATAAATAACGAAAATTACAGAGGCCGGTGATAACGTTTTGCTAATGAACGTTTCACGCAGATGTACGAAGAATGAATTGATATTCATTATGATAAAGTAATAATGAGGGTATCGTTTATGCTTTCACCAGTGTGCTTACCATGAGTTTACGTTAGGTGTGCTCGCTAGCGAGTACGTCAAAAGAATCTATAAAGACTTTATTACCAACATGATGCAATAAACATTTATGATTTTCACCCGTATTCACAAACGATGCTTGCATAAGTGACGCAGCAAATCGAACGCACAGCATTGAATAGAGCTCTGTGATTGGTTCGTGTGTCACCCTGTGCGTCCACGCGCACTGTGAGACCTCATAGTCATGTTTGTGAATACGGGCGTTAATGTCATTTTTTTGTTTATGCAGGCGCCACTCTGGCGAGTGACAGGTCCATTTATTCTATAGTGCGCCACTCTAGTCAGTACAATGACGACAGTCCTACTGCTTCAGCGGTAATCAGTTGGCGCCACTAGCGAGTGACAGAACCTTACTTCTACTCGTACAGTGGCGCCCCTCTAGTGGATAATCCTTCTACGTCTTAGCGCTCACTAGTTTTCGTCACTGTCTTACGCCCGCATTCACAAACAATGCTTGCTTTAGTGAAGCAGCAAATCGTATGCACAGCATTGAATAGAGCTCTGTGATTGGTTCGTGTGTCACCCTGTGCGTCCACGCGCACTGTGAGACCTTATAGTAATGTTTATGAATAGCGGCGTTAGCTATTAGCTTGTGACCTTACTCTACAGTGTCGCCAATTGGTGAGGAAAATGAATGGGCTGGGCACATAGCTCGTAGAACGGATGGTCTCTCAGTGGACCGACGACCTACTGAACGTTGTTTGCTGCCCACATCTAGAGTGGGAGGTCTGCTTACACTAGGTTTTCCGGTTACTAGTAAATCCCGGTCTGTGAGCACGTGGAATTTCGTCCAATGACCCCAAGCTACCCATCCTTATCGCTCGCGCGTAATTATGTTGCTCGAACACTCACCCGTCGCACAGTCGCGACAGCAATATAATTATGCGCGAGCGATAAGGATGGGTAGCTTGGGGTCATTGGACAAAATTCTACTTGCGTACAGACCAGACTTTAGATATTACTTAAAAATTGTTGAATTACTTTTTACAATGAAAAATATATCACAATAATAATTTTAAAAATTTAAATAGAAATGCCACATTCATAAAAGCTTATTACATGCATGTCATCAAAAATACTAGATGCTATTAGATTACGTTTATGTTTTTTCGCCATTGTACCTATACTAAACACCTTTTAAGGATCGCTTTGATACGTTTTTACTTAACAACAGTAATTTTCTTCAGATTTTAGTTTTTTAGTTAATTATTTTTTGTGTAGTGTATTCTATCAATTTCTAACTACCTATCTATCATATCGCTCTTAATGACTCCAAACTAAAATATTCATCATTTCAGCCACAGGACGTCCACTGCTGAACAAAGGCCTCCCCCAATGACTTCCTGCTACCTTTATTAGGTCGTCGGTCCACCTTGTGGGTGGACGTCCCACGCTGCGTTTTCCGGCACGTGGCCTCCACTCCAGAACCTTGCTGCCCCATCGGCCGTCAGTTCTGCGTACTATGTGCCCTGCCCATTGCCACTTCAGCTTGCTACTAAAATATTAATGTCTGGTATTTCTAATAAAAATTTCTTTTTTTTATTAAATTTTTCACCTTGTTTAATCTAAAGATTAAAGTATACGCGTTGAAATGCAGCGTCTCAATATTAAAAACGCCTTGGAAGGTTGCATAAATATGAATTCCGTCGATGCGGATTGGTATTCCTACCGAGGTACAGAATATTCCCTGGAGAAATTGCATTTTATAATCATACCGTAATCGCTGTAGACGTAGAAGGAAAGTATATGTTTGTTGTATTATAGTACGTATTACAACTAAATAAGGTGCTATGTTTAGCTTGATACGCTCGGATCAATGGGCATGCAAATCACGTATTTAGGAGGTATACAGAATAGTGGGAGAGACAAGAAGAAAATACTTGAAGCGCTTTTTTCTTACTTGTAAGGCTCGTCTTAGAACTTCAACAACTTTCACATTTTATTTACACACTTTCTAGCGTTTCATAATTAGCTAAAGCCAAATGTTTTTTACAGAATTTACAGTCCAAAGAAGTTTAATTTACAGTCCAATTTACAGTCCAAAGAAGTTAGTCATTAATTCGTTTATGACAATCGGATAATGATATCGAATACTTGCCTAAATGCAGGCATCCATAGCCTTTTCATTCCATGCCTGGCATTTGACATACCCATAACACGTTCGTAGCATGCTCGTAGCGCATTCGTAGCACGTTTGTAGCGCATTCGTAGTACGCTCGTAGTGCATTCGTAGCACGCTCGTAGCGCATTCGTAGCACGCTCGTAGCGCATTCGTAGCACGCTCGTAGCGCATTCGTAGCACGCTTGTAGCGCATTCGTAGCACGCTCGTAGCGCATTCGTAGCACGCTTGTAGCGCATTCGTAGCACGCTCGTAGCGCATTCGTAGTACGCTCGCGCACTCGTAGTACCTACGTGGTAGAGTATTATCGTGTTTTCGTTTTTTCATTTGTTTTTCTATAAAAGGAATCTATTCTATCAAATGTAGATAAATCAATATTTTATAATAAAGACATACCTATAACGAAAGGTCACTGACCGACTCACTCATCACGAAATCTCAGAAACTACAAGTGCTAAAAATAGTCTCAAATTTTGCATGGGCGTTCCTTTTAGAACATAGGGCGGTCGTTAGTCCTATCCTATAAACGTTGAATAAAAAAAATAATCTTTGAATTCTATGTTTGGAAAATTGGAAGCTCCGAAATCACAAACAAGTAGGCGTAATAACACCTTCTTTCGACCTTGGTGACAAAAACGTACATATATCAGACCTAATCGTTCACATTCCTACTTGTTTTTTGTGTCAAAAATAAGCATTTTGATGTACACGTACACGTATAATGATAACCTTTCACGTTCAGTGATATTTTTAGGCATTAACTAGACACGTATCTTTGACGTGTATCTACCCACGTTATAAGTAGGCAGAGGAGGCCGAGGTGAGTTGTAACAGGGGAGAGTTGTGATATTGTCGATTTTTGAAAATCTATTAAAAATCAGCTCGTATTTGTTAGCTCGGGACTTGAGCTAAAAAACGCGAACTGTTACAAGTACGTTAGGAGTTAATAAGTTCCAAAAAATCGACAATGTCACGTGTCATGTAAGTTATAAATTACTATATTGGATTTAAAAAGAGGCTGACAAAGGTGACTGAGTTTCTTCCGCCACTTCATATGTTGTCCCGAAGTGGTGGTAGGGCAAGCTATATTTGGGACGTGTATAAGTGCCCTGGAAAGGGCCTATGTACTGAATAAACTATTTCATTATTTAATTTATCTCTCTTCTGTTACAACTCACTTCAGTCTCCCCTAAATACAGCGTTTTTCCTTGACTAACGAGAGACCGTTATGCGAGTTTGATATCATTATTAACCAACTTCCCCTCCAGTTACGAGTTGAAATGAATCATTATAAAACTTCCTATGGGGCATTAAGCGAACTTTCTCGATCAATCAACGCATATGTCTTTAAAGCCCCTTCATGTCAAACGATCAAAGTAGGCTCGTCGCTCTAAACTTTGCCTCGCGCTGTCCCATGGTAGTGTTGAAATGGTGTAAGATTGTATAGTAATTCGATAAATCGTGATTTTGAAAAGTAGTATTGCAGGAATAAATATTTGTCTCATAACTTCAATTGAAAATATTATAATTCACCATAGTTTTGATATAATTGAGGCATGAAATTTACCTATAATGCTAGCAATGCAAGAAATGCTATACCTCTTAACTATAGATTATTTTTTTCAAAATATTTTTTTTCGCAGATTTGTCCTCGAACTGGTATTAGCCATAGTTGAGAGGTAAGGCCTAACTATATAAAGAAATGGAATGGCCACTGAATACAGCGCTATTTGAATAGACGATTTAAACTTTGGCATTTTAGTCAATTTGTAAATTACTTTCATTTTATAGATGTCTGTTATAAAATGATTTTCCTTAAAGATTTTGAACTTAACGTATAACTTTTGTGAAATACTATATCAAGATTATATTTAGGATAAACTATCGATGTCAAACTATCCACAACTCAACACTGTCCCATAGTTCCGCACCGACATAATACGTCGGCATTTGTGGCACGCTTGAACCACCTGTGGAAGGGCGAACTTTTTGATGGATGACACCAGATGCAAGATTTATCATGCGCGAGCCCAGTTTAAAACGACCTGTGTGCTTTGACCGAATATACCCTGAAATATTCTGGATATTTGATACTCCATTTTTAGTTTACGTTTGGGTGGTTTGGATATTTTCGAATATTTCGACTTGTAACTTTAACTAGGTACTCGTATATGTGAATGGAGTGCGATGTGGGCATGTCATTGCGTTTCCGTACTAATTGACGTAAGTTTGTCTTAGGCTGAGTTGCACTACCTAACTTTAACCGTAACTAGAACGATAACCGATGCTTTTTGTGTGAAGTTTTGACAGATTTTTGTAGTTTGTTAAAGTTAAAGTAAGATGGTGCAACCCAGCCTTAGCGTATGTCGAAACTATGTATATAGCCTACTAGCGGCCACCCGCGACTTCGTACGCGTGGACCTCGTTTTACTCCATTAGGGGTGGAGTTTCGTAAANCTTATGTGGCAGTTAATAATTTAAACAAATATATTACTCCGACGTAAAAGTTAGTAAGTACCACTTACGTCATTTGTAATTAGAAACTTTCCGTTGTATAAGTGAGTAAATGACAAATAATACACTTATTGTGATTATTTTTTGATAATTCTTCATGTTTTATAAAAAATACCTCATATAAAACTATTATACCAAATTTCATCAATGTATGATAAATAGAACGCGAGCTACACATGTTTAAACCTTCAAACCGCTCTCCTGTAAAATTGGCCGTTTTCAGATACGTTTTTATACGTAGGGACCGTCGCTCTTGTGTCGGCTCCCCGGCTGATTCACACAAGCAAGACAGTGCACAATCACATGCATTTATGTGCGCTCACAGTTCATTAAATCCCCGTTTTTTTTNAAATCTGACTAGGTTCCCTTGCGATCCCAAGTCAATTTCTTCTGTGTTGTTGTACGCGCAATAGAAACAACGGTGCTTTGAAATCAAGCACTTGTTGTAACATTTAATCCTAAAATGTTATTATTGTCCTTCAAACATACACACACAATACTTATTTTTTGAATAGAGGTTTACTTTACATCTTAACCTTTTATATACCTTATTTTATTCTTTTACGAAAGTTATTTTTACTTTTTTATGATTATTTTGAAGCTAAATTTAAAATATTTTCCATTGTTACTTAAATTACGACTGTCACATACGTGCTAAAGTTGATTATTTACTAGTAATTATAAAAAGTAAAATTTAAAGGAGTAAAATACCCGTCTAATTTAAATGACTACATTAGCTGCTACGAATTTCGTAGCAAACTTTGGCGTAGCAAGGGCGACTACGAATAATTTGTGTTCCGCGTTTTGGCTCCAAAAATCGTTACAAACACCGTAGAAACAGATTATTATCCATATTGTATGCACTATGCCTGTGCTAAAGTGTTGCCATGTGAAAATTTTAATTATGATTCACGTAACTAAGTATTAATAGTTTAAGAATTATTATTTTTTATAACATTTAATTAAGTTCGTTCTAGCGTGTGATAAGTTGAAGAGGAAATGTATATACCTCCTACCTTACTAATTAATGTAAATTATTTATATATAGTATACCTGTATTAATTTCATTTATTGAATAGAAAATACTAGTCCTACTTAACTCAAAAAACTGAATGAAGTTGAAATCCATGAGTTACGTTGGATTTGATTACTTATCATAATAAACGCTTTATATCGCGTAAAGGATGTTGGTACTCAGAATAGCTCCGAAAAAATTGATCGAGGTGATGTGAAATTCCACCCTTTCGTATCTACCTCATAAATTGTAGGCTAACGCCGTCACAGCCACCCATTGCGCGGCTTTCAGGCCGGCGCGGCCGCGACGTCCTGATAATTGACTCGTCGGTCTGGTCCATCTCCGGCCACCCCTTCCATAAATATTTCCCGATCAAATTATTATGCGTCCTAAAAAATGCCACGAGCTCAATTCTCAGAAACCTCTCCCGAGGGCGGTTCTATTGAAAGCCGCGACAAGGACGGCGCGAACGCAGGCCCGAGGGCGCGAGCGGGACGGATGCTGAATGGAATGAGGTTCAGCACTGTCGAACCACGGGGCGAACTGTGAGAATTACACGGAATGGATATATTTATTGATCTTGCTTGTTCCGTTATTATGAGCGACTAGTTTAGTAAATAAATACATGCTCTTTATCTACCACAGTGAGGATGTTTGATCTGATCAAGAAGGATAGCACAGGCGTTAAATGATACATCCGGACACGACAGTTAGGTTGCCTGTTCAGCCTGTTAACAGCTATGAACGTTATGTAAATTCAATTTAAAGTTCCTAAAGAGAAATCGTAAAATAAGGATTCCGACTTCTGTCATCTAACATAGCGTACGGCGGACATAAGTAGGTCAAACCGTGTATCTGAATCACGTTCTCAATGTTTGTATAAATAATTACAGATTTACGTTCACGTTCCTTATATTTTCAAGTTTCAACCATACTTCATATTATGTATATGTATTTTAGTCATAACTCTAAACTAAAACCAATATACCACACTCGCTACATAACTGTCCATGTCCATAGTAATAATAATGATCACTGCGAATCTTCGAACATTGCCCTTAGTGTCACAAGTAGCTAGAAATATAAAGAGAACAATTCTATTTGTGTAATGGAGTCTTGGGAGTCTAGTGCTAATTACAAGAGAGCGACATTTTTGCGGCATTACGCACCAGTTGTCGCCTGGATTGTTTCCACTGCACTCCTCGGCCGGCGGCCCTCTTCAACGTAGACTTTACCCGCCCAGGAATAAGGACGACAAAATCTTTGTTACCTCCAATAAATATTAACTCATAATCCCAAAGGACGTGCCGGTTTTTGTCCACATCACTCCTTACGAAACATTTGGTGACACCTTTGTGGAACGTATTTATACAACTCATTAGGAATACACGTATTTCCACAAACATCCACCACAGAGCTGGTTTTAACGTCCTGCACAACAATTACTTCAAATATGTGCATAAAAGTAGGTACTTCTTTGCCAAAAACAAAAGTCCTACTCAATTTTCGTATTAGTTACACTAGAAAATACTTAATAAGTGTGAATATTATGAAAAAGTAAGGGTAAGTCAAAAAATGTCGTATCGTGAGATGGTGTACAGCTGAGTCGAGTAATAAGCACGCATGATCAATTTGGAGATATTAAGCTAAGGGTCCCGAGGCGCCCGCGCACATCGTTTGCGTCGCTGACTCACACAATTGAAAAAACAAACACATGGTGCTTGCAAATAACTAACATCGCAAATCGTTTTATAAAAATATGAATTAGTCATATCTTGGAAAAAATATAAAAAGTATAATCATATCATATCAGTGTCTCGAGGTAGACATCTTGTTTTTCCCGAAAATAAAATCCAAACTTAACTTCACTCATATTTCTATCTATTTAACCTAATGTAATAAGTTTCATAGATGAACAAAGATAATGAATGGGTCCACATAAATTAATAGAAAGAAAGTGCCAAAATGACAATGTATTAGAACATCCTCTATATGCCCTTATTGTAGAGCAGCAATTTGTCCCCGACTTCTGAAGGTTATTCAAAGATGACCTATTAAATGATTGCAATATCTGACTGGACTGTCTCTTACGCTTTACTGTGGTTTCTAATTACATCCGTTTAATAAACATCTTGTTATACATCCCTTTGATAAAATAGAGGTCCTGAGCAAACTCAAATGAAACTGAATAGGTATTGGTATAGTAATTAATAACTTACAACAACTTAGGACTCTACTTGTTAAAAGACCAAAGCCAAAAGCAGAAGGGGCAATCAATTTGGAAAGGAGGCGTAAAGTGCGGCCGCCGACGAATGAGCATTCCTTAGGTGATGGTAGCTCGACGTATATTGAGTCGGCTTTTTGTTTTAGATGAGATCTTCGAATTTATACGCCTTTATTATTTACTAGCTGACCCGGCGAACTTTTCCGCCTTAATGGCAATCAATAACGGGATAACAAGTAAATATCCTATGTCCTTCTCCTGGCTCTAAACTACCTCCCTGACAATTTTCAGCTAAATCGGTTCAGCCGTTCTTGAGTTATAAGTGGAGTAACTAACACGACTTTCTTTTATATATATAGATTTATGTAGAATACCATTTGCTTTAACTAAATAAGACGACAGTTTTAATTGTTATGGCACTACGATGTTATTGAGAATATTAAACAGAAATACTTTAATCACAATGTAATGTAATATAATTAAACAATAATAATAATTGTTGTGAAAGTAGGCAATTAAAATAATTTAAAGGCGACATTTAATTTTCTTTATTATCTATCAAAATAGTTAAATTATTTTCCTTGTTTATGCTTTGTCCATCTCCATATTTTTCTAACCGCTAGTTTTTTCTTTCGGTGAAATTTAACCGCTGTTTATGTAGAGACAATGTATCTATTGCGTTAAAATTTTGGGAATTCCTTTTTTTCCCCTGGGGTCGTGAGAATGGATTGCGTGCAGCCGACACATCTCATTAGGTAAACAGAATTAGGGTTTGTTTGTGAACCGACACCAATACAGTGTCTAATAATCAATAACAAAGCGTGTGACCCGGGAATGATTTTCCAGACTTTCAAACTTGTTTACCCTTTCTACTGCACTAAGACAAACTTTCTCTCTACACTGAACAGTAAAGTCAGAACAGTGCGTAAAGTCGGCCGCAGGAATGTGGAGCACCGGAAAATGCGGTTGTCTATTTAATTTTGTTGTCAGTTCCCAGGGATGGTATCTAATCAGTGAGATTTACACGTCATTACGATTGCGGCTGGATGCCCTGGGATACGGCGCGTCTCACACGTTTTCCGACTAAATTAAATATTTATTAAAATAGAAGAACTGCTTCCTTTAGATAAGCGTTCACACGAGGGCGGGGGTCCTCGTATCCTTCGCATTGTATCTCCGCGGCAGTGTGACTATTGTGACTGGTGCTTAAACTAAATCATGACTGAATCGTAACTTGTATGTTTAAATAGGTGGTCCAGTAAACAAGCACACACTGGCAACGGTCGCTTTAAAGACCAGAAAAGGTAGTGTGTTCATAAGGAGAGAGGTGTAAGGAGATCCTGGGGGGTGGTCGCCCTCGCTCGCTATGCGCACTGTCAACACGCTCCCCGCACTCGCGCGGCGCTTTTTGTGCGCACATGTGCGCGGGCGCGGGCAGACCGCCCAGACCACAGCTCGACAAATATTTGCCTTCAATTCCAAAACGCTTATAACCGACTCTACAAATCAATATAACATAACAGGTCAATCGGCTGTGTGCTTTCAAGAAAAGACACAATTAATTTTCACTTTATTGTTTACAAAGGTCCGTGCATGCATGTTACTCACATTTGAAGATATGGCTGTCACCCCCCAGAAACGCATTATGAAGCCCATTTATAATAATCAATGATAAGACGGTAACATTCCTTTGAGATGGCGATTTGCATCATCCTAATACCTTACCTGTCAAACCCTTCTAAATAAATTAGTCTCTTCTAATGCTAAGGAGCATCGATAACAAAAATAAACCACGTAACGGCGCAATCCATTAATTGACTGGACCTGCCGCTGAGCGAAAAAAATCTCTATCAGATAACGCGGGTAAGTGTTTACGGTTTCTCACGAGCCCGGCCAACCCTCAATGGCGCCGTGCTGATTGATAGTAGCTGAGCCGACCTTCGCACCTCCGCTCCTGCACGCGATAATGCACCCAAATGCAACCTCTAAGGGTGCACAACAATTTGATCACCTCTATTATATTCCACGAAAATAAGATGGGATGCGTAGGAGCGACTTTAAAGCTTGGGGCAATTACATGACGTGTTATTATCGGATGCATCGCCTCTGATAGACTGCCCATTCAAAGAATTCTGCACCCTCATAGCATGTACCTGTACGCGGCCACCTCCAAAGGAGGCGACCAAAAATATTATGTTAATTTCTAATATCGGAGCATTATTCATAGTTGCCATAATAGCTTTGTTATCATTATTCAGTTACATTCCCTTGTAATTGTTAGTGGCGAGGGCTCGTCGGTTCTTTGTGAGATGTTAATAGATATTGGAAATAGTGCGTTTTCATGCTTGTCACTGTATTCACAGAATAGCATGTAAATAATGGTTAGCTTATTTTTGTTTTCAATAAGAATATATTATTACCAACGCTGCGCCCTACGTCGATAAGATTACGTTAGAACTTGTAGAGTCATATCGATAAAGGTACCTACTCCGAATCAATAGTAATCTTTGGGGGCGTATCGTTTTAAAATAACTTAATCGCAAAACAATCAAAACCTATACACCTCATTTAATGTGTGTTTGGCGGAGTTTTAGGATGGATTCGCCATGTGACTGATTGGCACTTATTTTAGTCAAGGTAGTTAGGTGGTGCAGCACATAACAAGACACGATCAGGCGATGCGAGCGAGCGGCGAGCGCTCTGTAATCCCATAGGCGGTGTCGGGTTACAGGCTACGGCGCCTCTCTCGCGGCCGCAATTATCATATTCCACCTAAACACATAATATTGTGCACGCAATTTTAAAAATAACTCGCGTCCGGCTCGACCTCAATCGGCCTTGATTTATGGTGAGGGAGGCGCCGACGCAGCTACCATAGAGCTCGGTCGCCGAAAGGGCATTTTAGTGCCCGCAGAATAGAGTATTTCTACTAAGCTACTAACTTCCAATAATCATCAGTATACGATACGACGTGACTAGGTACTAAGTCAATTCTAATATTATTTTTGCGTCATCTTAATTAAAGTATGAACGGGTAATTAACCCTTTATTTGCACACCTTGATCGTATTAAAATAATCCATTAATCAACATGACACCAAATATTGATCGATCTTAGCACCTAATTAAAGCAGCTGAAAAGCTCAAATTAAAGCCAGGAATGATGGCGAGCGAAATGTAATGAATGCATGAGCTAGGGCAGACGTTTATGAATCAAATGCATGAATGAGCTCGCGTCGCGCCACGTGTCTCCGTTCTCACGCCGGCACCGACTCGATGGCTTTTTATCGCAGCCACGGTTTTGAGGCGTCGTGTCGCGTGGGCGACATGTGCTGATCCTCCGACCCCCGCAACGCGCCATATGCCGCACTCTTCGCTAATTACTTCATCGTGGAGTAACCACCTCTCCTCGTAACCACCAGCCGATAGATCAAACGTCGTCTCTAAGCCAAAAATAATTGTCGTCCAGAGACAAATCGTCTCTATACGACCGAGACGGCATTGAACGTATTATTGACCGATCTCGAAATGACGATGCTGTATCTAGACGGAAATAAAAACGCTCACAATAGAAATAGGTACTTAAGACAAATTCTATTCGCGCGAGCAAATTGCGAGTCAACACTCGCACACTTGGACAAAGTTAATGGAAGAATGGAAGGCAGTTTTCTTTTTGTCCGCCATTAGTATAACAAACGGGCGTCACGATCACGACTTGGGGCCGCGGTCAGGAGCGCAGCCGCAGCGCCCGCGCCCGTCGCGCTATCATCAGGCGGATCAAACGGAGCGCGAGCAGAAACAGGCCAAACCGCATCATCATAAAGACGGTTTATTTTAATTTTCGTTTGCGTATGTCATACATAACTACGAGGTTACCTTAACCATATTACTAAGTTTATGATGTTTTTCGTTTCTTTTGATATCTTGACATTTTCACCTTGTAATTTTAGCAAAAAAGACAGCAATGGCATTAGTGTTAACCAAATGTAAAGTCAGTCAACTTCCATGTGTCGACCAGGCTCTACCCGACTCTAGGCGCCTTTATAACTTATTTTATTTATTATATGCTCATGGAAAATATGTGCAAATCACTGCAAAAGATAATTATATGCTCTCAAACGACCTCGTCAACGGGTTAACGTGTACGCCGCGGGCGCAGCCGGATCGTGCCGAAAATTAAAGCCCGCGACGACGCCACCCACCCCCGGCGCTCGCGCTGCGCCAATCATCATTCATAACTATTTTTCATCAAATGCCTCAGGCGGCACCTGTCATCCTAAATTGACATTCATAATTTTAGAAGTTATAAACAAAAAGTTACACTGTTTGTTTAATTACAGAATGTCTGCTGTTCGAAATGACCTTATTGTAGGTATTTTTAAGTACTTATTTTATTTTGTTTAAATAATTCCAGAAGTTTTCCATGATTAATTGATGGTGCTTCTATATTTAGTTTTTCCATAAAACAACACTAGCTACGAACGTTACGTCTACTGTAGACAGCTTTATATGTGTTATCTATTTTCTTACCAAATATAAAGTAAATTTTTTTGCAAAGTAGCGCAACATGGTTTCTACTACAATTCTAGTTTCTAGAATGTAACTTCATTTATCTTTCATTTCATCGTCGTCGATGGCATCATCCGTTAGTGGAAAAACGCTCATAGATTTCAATAGATGTAAAAAACCTTTATTAAAATTCATAGTGCTGAAAATACGAAATGACATTTTTAAGGAAAGTTGAATTTATTTTGCAAACAATTAACCTACATAGACTAAATATTTACAAATAAAAAATATGTCCCAAATCGCTGTCCAAACAACGCGACATTTTGAGAAACGATTCTTCAGGTCAGACTGAAATCGTCTACAGAAATGGTGCCAAACCTGCTAAAGCTTCCTATGCTGGCTCATGGCTGTAGAAGTATAATAGAAGTATTCAAATTCTTTATTAATATGTAGGCCCTTTTCAGCAGAGCACTTATACACGTCCCAATGTATAAGCTTGCAGCATCCATAAACTTAAAGCAAATAAAGAAAACTTTCCATTATTTTTTTAATTAGATTCAATTTCAATTGCCAGTACCATAGACTTCCCTAAACATTTTCTTACAAATATGTGATAATCCCTACGAAGGAGGCCAATCCATTAAGAATATAAATATAGAGACGTGATTGCCTCATCTCGACTACAATCGCGCTTGTTTGGCTGTGTGTCATGTAGATACATACCATTTAACAATAGCAACGTTTTTTGCGGGTTTTAGAATACGAGAATATTACTCCAAAGCATGTGTAGACAAAAATATGAGCAAACTTGGTATCCCGACAGCGGCTGCGACCGCGTACAATACGCAAATAGCACTATTCCTGTTAACCATCTGTCAACTCCTTAAGAGTTCATTGTCCTCGCGGACCTCAGGCTATGTAATATCAACGCAAAATGTGCTGCATATGTGCCAAACATACAGGTAGTTATTTATCATCGACGGCATATTACGAGTACAATACCCCGAATTCATTAAAATCGTCAAATATACAAAATAATTTTGTTACTGCTGATAAGTGCTGGATATTTGTATTCTGTTGTGGGAAATGAGTGGGTATTACTTATTATTTCAGGAATTATCTCGATTATAACTTAGGTATGACTGCTGAAATTAGCGTATTCAGGTAACAAATGCTTGACTCTACATAAAGTTTATGTCACACTCCTTACAAAGATCGAAGAATTTTCAGCGATATGTTGTATAGCACTTTTTAAATGACATTCCCATGATAGCAGCCTCAATAGTGCGTCCGTTGCTTCCTGCGATCAGACTCAATTAAAACCCATTGCGGGAGCGTGCGAAGTGACCGCGCGGTCACGGGGACTACGATGACCATACAGCATTTTGTGATACAGCGCTTAGGTTGGGTTGCATCATCTTACTTTAACTTTGACAAACGTCAAAAATCTGTCAAACTCCATACAAAATTATCGTTATCGGTTATCGTTATAGTTATGGTCAAAGTTAGGTGGTGCAACTCAGCCTTATTGTTCATTTCATACTGATAATAACAGTCTATTCATGAACCAACATTTTCGAGTTGGTTACTTAAAGTTGTTTAATTCTTTCTTATTCTATCATATGACCGATTAAACTTCATGAACTTCCGAGTCGAATGAGTCTTACTCTCTTAGCAATGGACCACACACAAAGGTTTGATTAATTAATAATTTTAAGTAAGTAGGTACCTACATAGTTGTACTACACGCGTCATACAATTCTTGATTGTGGTTCGGAGACATGCCGATAAAAGTTTATTTTGGAACTTTGCCAAACAAGAGACTGATAAGTACTCGTAAATGGGGTACCTAACTACGTAGTTACTAATAGAAACATATTCGGTTAGTCCTTCGATTCAGCGTAGCGGATGGTCTCCAACTCGGAGAGGCGCCTAATCGCTGCCCTGACCCCACAGGATATAGTTCTTGTCCAGCTGTCTCCGCATTTTCGGTCAATAAACTTTATATTTGCACTAGTTAAGGTCACTAACTATGATTTATTTCCCAATTGAATTAATTTAGCTTTATGCTAGACATTCTAGTAAGGAGATCATCATCACGAGTAAGCTTAGGTGTAAATTCATCAGAATAAAACTTTAAAAAATAATGTAAGTACATAATTTTCGGTCTAATGCACTCTTGCAATGAGATCATCATTGTCTGGGTTTCGTAACCTTCAGTGTCACTAAACAATTATTATGTGTGAGACATGCATATTATGCAAATATGTATATGAATGCAAATATGCATGTCTTTTAAGAAAATTAATTAAGTGCCATAAAGGAGATAGTGCCATTGTAGTTCATTGTATTATGAAACAATATTTAAAAAATACGTAATACTCAAAAAAGGTCGTTTTGCATTTGACCGATCCGATCAATCATGTCACGATCGAAATGTATTTAACAGGTATGTAAATGTAGGTACATATAGCTTAATGATTACAGATACGTGGGCAAATTCATAATTACCATCGCTCAATAATTTGCGACACGCAAAGAATCTGGAGAATCCTCCGGCCATCGCTCACGAGTGAGCTCACGAGCAACAATGTCATTACCGATCCGCGCTGATCGCGCAACCTTGAGGAAACAATGCCCTTCCACTAACGTACTTCTTGGGACATCAATCGCCGATCAAGCTTTTAATTAATTGACCTGTATCGCGATGATAACTTTTTGCTCCTTTCAGCCTGAAATAGTTAAATAAGGCGCATTCCACAGAAACACTTCTGTGGAATGCGCCTAATTATTTAAATATTTGCAGGACTTCGACTATTACAGCCACACGGCTGTAATAGTCGAAGTCCTGCAAATTTCGAAGCTCTATATTCGCCATAAACGTGTATAACTCGACGAGTTATGTGTGGAGTGTAACAATCACATTAGATTATTAATAGGTACACACTGCGCGCGCGTCGATAACGCCCCTATGCCCGTTTATGACCGACATCGTCCGCTAATAAGCCCCACTCAGTACTTTCAGTACTTTTGCTTGAGACTTACGTTACTTACAAAAACTTAACTCTATTTTATATCGGTCTTCTTCTTCGAGCTTTTTAATCTAACGAAAATGTATGCGATGGTGTAAACTTTCGTAATAGATTGATCTTTACTTTAGTTACCTGCTGAGTAACTCCAAAGTATTCCATTGACATAGAGCATGCGTGTCACGTTGGAATTATAATCCTTGTGAATATTTATCTATACAATAGGTAATTTCCTATGTATAGGCCTACAGTAACTTACATTAATTATTCAAATCCAGTGGCAGTTATCTTTAACAAGCTCGGATCTCCGGTAATCAAAAAAACAGGCTTTATTTTCGTCTCTACTTTTTTGCAATGATCAATTTGTTGCATTTTTGCACCTTTTTAAAATGCCTTATATAATTTAGGGATCTTAATAATTTAGTAATACCATAAACGTCAATTATTATGGTTTGTCAAATTTCCCGACTTCGGTTAACGTTTATATGGACATTACCGACCGTCCGAAGTGTCCTAAATGACACGTTTTACTCGTCGCATTGCTGTTATTAATCTTATTGTGATAGCATGTAATGTGTATAATAATGATGTCACTTATAAATGGCGGTTTACGATAGGGCATACAATCATTCAGCCAGCTACGCATATTAAACTGGTATTAACTTACTAGTTTTTTGAACAATGCTGGTAATTTTCTTTTTCTGAAGAATAAAATGCTGCCACCTCAAGGATGACGGCAACCTCGCATAAACCTGATAAAGGAGTTAATTTCTATGAAGTTATGACCCTTCACAGTGAAACTAAATAATGACGAACCCCACGATCTGTACAAAATTCCCCCCCTTGAATAAAACCCCTTGTGTCACTCATCATATCTCAGTCGGTTTATGTGCTTGCGACTCAAACCCGTGATCATACTATTAGTTATTCTGTACCATGACTAGAGAGTAATAAGTAAAAAACTCAATAATATACTATGGTACCTATAACTATTCTTTAACCATTACTCACTTGAAATAAATAAACTATTTCACGCTTTACAATACTTTTCGCTCCAATATAATATCTCTACAGTGGCGGATTTACCAACAGGCTGGGTAGGCTATGGCTAAAGCCTAGGGTTGAGTAGGTTCATCATCATCATCATTTCAGCCATAGGACGTCTACTGTTGAACATAGGCCTCCCCTAATGCTTTCCACGTTGATCGATTGGTAGCGGCCTGCGTCCAGCGCTTCCCTGCTACCTTTACGATGTCGTCAGTCCACCTTGTAGGTGGACGTGCCACGCTGCGTTTTCCGGTACGCGGCCTCCATTCCAGAACCTTGCTACCCCATCGGCCGTCAGTTTTGCGTACTATGTGCCCTGCCCATTGCCACTGCAGCTTGCTAATCCGTCGGGCTATGTCAGCGACTTTAGTTCGTTTACGGATCTCCTCATTTCTGATTCGATCTTGTAAAGAAACACCAAGCATGCAGTTGAGTAGGTTAAAATCTGTAAATTCGCCATTGTGTCTCTACATTAGTTTTAGCTAAACTTACGTAGAGGTAATTAAATAATAATTAGGTACTAGTTGAAAAATGGAAGATTTTGAACTTTTTACTTGAAAATCAGTCACCATAGCGCGTGGAAAACTGTAAGTTATAAGATCATTGATCTGATCTGATTGATGCCTTATTTTTAAGGTCTAGTCGTCACACGCTATGGCCGGCGACAAAATTCTGTAAGTACAGAGTTCAAGAATTCCTACAGTTTCAACTTACCTCAAGCAATAAAAACTATGTTCGGAAAATAGTACCTAACATGGTAATTTTTCTTTCTAGCTAGTTGTGGAACAAAGCGGCGGTATCGTGAATTAGCTTGAATTCATATGCGAACCGGTAACGATAATATATTGGCAATAACAGAGGTGTAACCGTATCAGCTAGGTGAGTCGTAGACGGCCACTGAAGCAGATCGCACGGCCATCCGAATTGCAAATGGCGCGGGCAGGCAGCTTGTGCTATCACATGAAATACCAATTCAAAATGGGAAACTTGGAAAACTAGACAGTCGAGTTGAATGATTCCTAGGACACAGCCAAGCCTTTTATGGCTGTCGAGTAATTAATTAAGCTTTTTGTTTTAAACCCATTTACTTACTAGTTTTTACTATGTTTTTTTTTAAGTTCACAAATCCATTCACACAACCTTCATCTATAAATACATCTTATTCGTTGCTTATTCAATTAAACTTGTCAGATGCCTGGCATGGTGGTTTGCGTAGTCTAGAACGCCAGCAGAGGTCATGGGTTCGAACCTGACGGAGGCAAATGATGAGCTTCATGAAGAGTAAGCTCTGCTTTGATTGGGCGAGGCAAATTATTCGCATAAGGGGGCGTCCATTAATTACGTGAGACATTTGGGGGGGAGGGAGGGGGTCAAGAAATACCTCACTAAATCTCACGTTGGGGAGAGGGGGGGTCTCGACAAATATCACGTAATATTTTTTCAGCAAGAAATAATGCAAAATTAAAATAGAAATCTTACAGGTTTTACATTCTACGACGAAACCAAAAAGGTAATCTCATTATGATACGTTACGAAAGATTACTACGCTAAGAAAGGGTTTAATGTATGAATCTAATGTAGGTCCTGTACTAACTAATCGAAGCATAGATAAACACATTTACGTTGCAATTACGCATTTTGAAAAATCTCACGTGAGATTAGGGGGGAGGGGGTGGGGGTCGAGCAAAATCTCACCAAGGGGAGCGGGGGGGTTGATAAACTGCCAAAATTGTCTCACGTAATTAATGGACGCCCCCAATAAGTTAGAACAATTTGTGTTATTTGTATTGTAACTCCTTTCAATTCTTATGTGATCTAACTATACATAAAAATAATGCTCGCAGTAGAAATTTGAAGAAAGAAAATGGAATGTAACTGAAAAGCTTTACAAAAAGCTTTCAATGTAGTTACTGAAGAAAAAACAAGATCTGAATGTGTATACTAAAAAGAAAACAAAAGAAACAATAACTCCTAATGTGTGACCTGACCAATGTATGCCTTATGTCTTCTGCGAATGAAGTTAACGTGCGTCGAGGTCCCTGGTTCCCGAAATAAAGGCGTTTTTATTGTGCGACGAGCCGATCGGAACCGGTTCTAAGTCCGTTGGGCGCCTAAATCGAACAAGGCGTTAATATTTCTCCCAAAATAACCGTTTCATGTGAAATTTGACAGAGTATTTATAGGTATATAATATAACAGAGTGCTTAACTCATTCAGTGCATGAGGTATAGGAATGACATTTTATGACAGAGCAAAGAAATCTGAAAGAGATCTGAGTCTTGCTGACGTTTGATCGTCACAAAAACAACCTCCCGTGCCGCTCGCATACTTCAGGCACTGAAAGGCAACTTAAGGCAAGTTCTATTTTNTCTAGTTTCAGAAGGCTTGTACTCGTATGGGATCTTTGATCATTCAAAAGTACACCCTACCCACTATATAAGTTTTTTTATAATAAAATTTGTGAGACAAGTTTTATCATACAATTGGTTATTACAGTCGAGGCGACATTAGTAGACTCATGTCGGATGAAAGGGCGTCATGATGATAACGAGAATACATATAAGCTCAATATAAGCGTATCTTACGACGTCTTTTGAATCTCTGAGGAATTTTCATTAGTTATTAAGAATATTAAACGTTAATTACAAAAAATATGGTTGCGGAATATGACTTCAACGAGTTAATGAAGTTAATGAGGTTGATTTGGCGCTCAAACAACCAATACTAAAGTATTAATTAACAAAATCTGTATATTTAAAACCCTATTCGTGTTCGATTATAGCTATATTACTTTATTCACATATAAATTAGGCATTATTTTAATCACACAGTTTACAAAAATATTAAATCTTCATTGAATACATATGAGTATATTATTTTTAGATGTAAACTTCTTGAGTATGTATATGAATTTTTAAATCGCACTCTGTTATGATCTACATTATGATTAGTAAATGCAGTAAGAACAATTTCACGAACAAAAATTATAATAAGTAACATTCTGCTTCTCCGCCGTCTATTAGTATTTTGTTCGTATTTTGAATTATAGACATCGCTGTAACGTAATAGATTATTTTAATGAGGAATCAACCAGCAATTAATAAATTCATACTACCCTAACATGATAACAATCTTCAATGGCCAACTGTCACTACAGCAACCGACACATTGTTCTCATTTTAGAACTAGGTCGCAAATGTCGTCCAACGTTTGACAAATCATCTCCTAACCAATGACACGGTAATAATATCATACAGTATTATAACTTCATATAAACAGACGAAACGAGAACTTTCTTTCGAAATTCAAATCTCGGTATGCGCTCGGTATGCAAAAGTCGGGGGTGTCGCGAATGTGCCGAATGGACGTCGGTGGCCAAGTGATAAAAATGACAAAACTGATTGAATTTGACTGACCGTCATTTACGGTCAAATTGGTCAAAAACTAGTCAAATTGTCATTTTCAGTCAGTTTGATTTGAAATGAAAATTATATTGTATTAAACCAGCTTTTGCCCACGACTTCGCCCGCCCAAAATTAAAATAACAGATCATTATGATTATTAAAGTTACAAAATTATTTAAGTAGTTTTTACTAAATTAAATCTACTAATAACAAAACAACACACATTTTTAACCTATTCCATTCACAAAGTATTTTGTTATTCTAACTAAATAAAAAAATACAATCACAAAACTAGATAGAAATTCTAAGTAGGCAGATGTAATTAAACTGGGTAATGTACGTGGGCAGCCCTATCGCATGTTGTCATACTGTGACGTGACGCGCGACTGTTGACATTTATTTCAAAAATATGGCCGAGTTGGAATACTGTATAGATAGTATTACCGTGCCAATGACTGCTTGTATACGTATCATAGTAATAACATCCGTAAAGAAACCAGAGTCACTTCGATTCTATGATGAAAACGCCCACTTTTCGTGTAAAGCTTTTATCGCTACAAGCTGTTAGTTGGAGCACATTTCGCTCTTGGCTATATAAAATAACGATGACAAACAAAACTCCCAAACAAGACATTACATGATTCTAAGCTTCAAAAAGTTCTAATGCTTATTTTACCTTGCCACTCGGACTTAAGGCTTTCAATCCCACAAACAGTGTCTTGGGTGAACGTGCTAATATTTTTTGTAGCATAAGTGAAGTACTCGCATAAAGTTATCAGCGCCGTTTCGCGAGCATCTGCCGAAACTGGGCTCAGATACCTACCGGTTGATAAGAATTCCTCAAACGAATCAACATTTTTCGCCATCTTGGCACGTTTTGTTATGTATAACAGAGCCTGTAGAGTTATTGGTTTTTTGTGCCGAAATTCCATCTCCGAGTCCATGTTATGTTTTAGAATTTGGGTCTGTAATCATTCGTTGCAATAAAATTAGATTGGGTGAAATTTTCATTTGGATAATGATGTCTGCTTCTTTTATATGAGGTGGGAGTGATCCAGTATCCAAAGAGGCATAATATTATATCTGCTTTATAATCCTTTTCTATAACAATGTTGGGATGGAAGTACTATAATCGTGTCGCCGCGAGCCGCAAGTGCGAGTTCACGGTCGCTCTGTGGGGGCGAGCTCGCAGTAAACCAATCATCTGCCTAAACGTTCTCTTGAGCTGAACATATGGATTCCGTAACCTGAGGTCTGTTACAAAAACTGACTCTTTTATTACACGTTGAAACTATACTTTGACGTCTTATTTATCGTTCGTTTAACATGTGCGTGACTATTTAGATTAACGTATGTATGTAGTTAAAATACTCGCAGATTATAGTATGTACTACGTTTTGACATTACCTATATATCTACTAAGGATGACGAAGTTGAGGTGGTGTAAAAACCCAAGTCTTCCTGTAGAAATATTACTCTACTAAGGCTGGGTTGCACCATCTTACTTTAACTTTGACAAACGTCCAAAATCTGTCAAACTCCATACAAAAAACACCGGTTATCGTTAAAGTTACGATCAAAGTTAGGTGCCTAAGAGAACTCTACATTAACAAATCTATAACATTTTTTTAAGTTCTTATAGATTTTTTAATGTAGATTTAGAGTTAGGAGATGAAAGATATTTGGAAGATGAGGAGATTTGTTTGTCTATTTTTGTTAATGTCTATCTCTCGAATAATTCAAATTACAGATTCGAGGTAATTTTCCGATTCGAGAAGTGCAAAGTCAATAACAGGTTATATATTAATGGATTTTATTAAATTTCAATAGCAATCAAAGTTTTAAAAAGCGTGCCATTTTTTCCCACGATAGATGTTAGACTGGCCGTTTATAATAGGTTACACTGCGTCATCCGCTTTTGTGTGATTGGACTCCTCCTTTAAGATCATCACCCCACACATACACGGCTGTCAATATAAACACCAGTGAACATTGTGAACTCTACACGTAACACCTTAAGACATAACTGGCACGCAAATGTAGAACATGTTTGCTATTTCAAACCAGTCGTCAATCCTCCTAAACAGATCAAAGAAAATATTTAATTGAAATGCTCACCGTGAAAAACTATCATTAATCATTCAGTTATTTTGTTAATTACTCGTTGAGGTTACTCGAAGATGTTGGTTACCATATGGGTTTTGTCTTAATGGATTGAGTAAATGAATAGATTAGTCAGATTCTCCTGTCTTTTACCGAGCAATAAAGCATTGGGGGCCTATATGTTAAGCAGTGGACGTCCTATGGCTGAGATGATGATGATGATGAAAGTATTGATACCCAAAATATGAATTTTCATTGACTTGTAGAGAGAGATCTAGATATGAGCTAAGTAATATAAGACGTAAAGTATCCTTTCCTACTAACCAGAGGACATATTAAATGAGATAATTATACTAATTATGACCATAATAAGTAGGTATGCGCAAAATTACTTGTAAGAGTATCTGCAAATATAGTTGTAGTACAACTTGTCCATGTTAAAGCTGTGGAGTGTCCTCGCCGCAGGCGCAGGCTGACCACGCCCAACTCTATGCTCTATACTCAACTCTTCTTACTACTTACTGCCATTTTCATTAAATTGTTAATCATTATTTTTGCATCAGTGTCAGTAATAATGACAGTCATGTATCACTTAAATTATCATAATTTAATTAATTTCAGAAAATATGGCTTTAAACACAAGTGTGTCTTAAATGACTCTATGGTAGCCATGTTCGAAAAATACACGCACATTTCAGTAACGATCTCAGAATAGTCGTATTTTGTGGGCATTCATAACTGATTATATCACCACTACTACTTCTACTGAGTTTACGAGTATAGTAAACGTGATGACATCCTTGTTTAAAACTAATCAAATGCTTAGTCACTTCCATTTTTGTATTATGTACTAAAAAGTAGGCTTTATTTATCTTCTTTGTTCTATTGTCTATACTGTCCACAATATTTTAAAATTTAAATGGGTTCGTCGTTCGGTACATTGCAAGTCGATTTATGTGTTTTTTTTTTCATTCTGTTGCATAGTTACCAAGTGTTCTCATTTTATATGATGAAGTCACCGAACTATTTAGACATTGAACTCTACGACGAGTAGAAAGCCTCCCCAGTAGCCTGATGTGGTGGCTTGACAAACTTTTTTGATGAGTTTAAGGCCCCTGAAAAGGGCCTATACTATGGAGTATCCTATTAGTATGAGTAGAGGATATATGTATATCCTCTTCATTGAGTTTACTATTTAATGCTGACTTCAGTAGCAAACTCATATAAATTTCATGAAATCAGTAAGATTAATAAAAAAGGTGAACTAATTATCCAAATCTACTTTCCACGCTTGAAAGCTTGTTATTCCCAAACCATATGACTAGCTTATACTTACATACTCTACTATTATGTAGATAGATAAATAAATAAATAATAATAAAATAGTAATTTATTTCAGACCATTATGATCCATACAGGGTTGTTGTTAGTAACGATAAGTATTAAGTAAGTACTTCAAACTCAAATTATCGTTTATTACACAGGAGAAATAAAGATTTTAATCTCCACCGTCAGGAAGTTGGTAGAGATACACCATTGGAATATTGACTTACTTGACGTAAGCCCAAAGCACCAAGGTCGATGGGGCCAATGTGATCACTGTGCTATGTCGGGCGGGACTTGTAGAATTTATAGCTACTAGTTTCCGGTCTCTAATATGACATATCAACCAGTGTCATCATCATTTTGAGAAATTTAAACATAGATGCCAGGGGGAATTTCCATTTTAAAACAGTGTGCTTAGAATACCGAGCCAATTACTTTTCAAATATTCGTGGTAATAAAAGAACTCCAGTATCCTCATCACAAAAACCAATATTCGCATGAAAATCTGAGAAGTCATTTGCTTTTTGGGAATATACCTACCTACTTATTATTTAATTTCAAGGGTGGTGTGGGTCATTACAATAAAGACTAACGGTAAATGGTTTTTTGGTTTGTATTAGGCAGGTATTTTCTGCTAATGACAACAACTGAATATTATTCTTAACTACACAATGTTTTAAACACACCTTTGTAAATAAATAAATAAATAAATCCTCTTAAAACACATCTAAAGACGTAGGTACTTAGAACTAGTATTTATTCTGTGTCTAAATACCTGAAAGAATGTCATGTCCCGTAAATTGTATGCAATTCAATCATCTTTGTTATCGACAATTAATATGTACCTATATGCACGAAGGTAAACGCCTGCTAATTTACCCTATGGGCACTACGGCTCAAATTGCGTGTTCAGACACGATGTCGTGTCAAAATGAATCTCAAGGCAAATTGGCCGCACATCACGCTACGAAAAGCGTAAAATAAAAGGACCATTAAGCGGGCAGGTACGTACTTATTGTTCGAGCAATCAACGGAGACAAACGTATCGGGCCGTTCGCATTTCCCACGGGGCGGGTGCCGGAGACCATTCCGGTTTTTGCCAACTTAAATGTTTGTTGTCAAATTAATCTGAAGTTATTTAGTATGCGCCACGAGACCAGTCGAGCGACTATTCATTCATAGCGGTTGGAATGCTAGACCGCTCGTGGCTCGCGGGCCGACCTTCGCGCCGCAAAAAGTGCGCCTGCGAGCCTGCGACCGCCGTGAGGCTCGCCCAGCTATGTGGCTGTACCGGTGGCGCTGCTCCCCCTGCCTGCCTTCCACAGGCCACTCACTCCGGCGAACCCTTTGTCTGAACGACGCGAAAAACCTCGGCGCCTGCATCGACTCTACCTTGTGTGTCTCTGGAGAATGTGTTACCGAAATACCTTTCCAAGTTTCTAAGTGGTCACAATATTTGCTGAAACTGTGGTACCCAAATAATTTGTTATAGAAAATCCGTGAAAATTTCAGGCTACATGACTGTTTATAAATTGTATGGGTAGACTTGGTGTCGATCCTTAAAACATAAGGTCTGTTATGAAGTAGGTAATTCAATTCAAATGTAACGGCGGCCCCACTGCTGCGCACACGTTTCGCCGAGGGTATTGCACTGGACTGAATTTACCATTCGAGCAAGAAATCGTGCGTATATAAACTTGCGGCATGCTCATTTTATCAAACGAGATTTAAATCCATTAGATAGCCACCTAGTAACTGATAAAAAAGGGTCTGCATCGACTTTTTTTTATCTTACCACGTATTTATTACCTAGCTTTCTGTCTGTCTGTTGTTTTTTAAATTTCCAAGAAGCTTGGGACTTTTAATTTATTAAACTGTGTAACTGAACAGCCCTGAATGCAATTATTTACAAAGCATAAATACTTTATTTATTATTAAAATTACTCAGAAACATAAAGTAAAAAATATATATAATCATCTCTTATCTATACTTATAATAAATCTGTAGAGAGGTCAATTCTGTACATGAAATATATTTTCAAAATAACTATCAGGGGGTGATTAGTGATCGATACTGATGCCAAAAATGCAATCAGTAAAATTTTTGTCTGTCTGTCTGTCTGTCCGTCTGTCTGTCTGTCTGTCTGTATGTTCCTTATAGAAACAAAAACTACTTGACGGATTTTAACGAAACTTGGTACAATTATTCTTCATACTCCTGGGCAGGTTATAGTATACTTAGGAATTCCCACGGGAACGGGAATTAGCGGGAAAATCCTTTTGTATGAAAAATCTAAACCGCTTTGAAGACTGTACTACTAGAATTTAAGTTTAATGTTTTGTTTTGTTTATTTAAAGCCTATTTTGTCATTTTAAAAGTGATTATTTTGTTTTAAGATACTGGGCAATTACTGTGCTTTGATGTGGGCAATTAGTGTAAGTAATGGGCAATGACTGTACTTTTTGGAGGATTTTAAATTTATTTCAATATTTTCTAAGTTACGTAAGTTTTAACTAAAAACTGTTAATATTCTGTTTAACAGTTTATTGAGTTATAAGAAAAAAGTCATAAATGGTCGATAATTAAAATACTTTCTTTAATTTTTCATCTCAATGTGTTTGAAATCTTTAAGTGGGCAATAGCTATACGGTTTACCCTATTTGTTTTTTTATAATTACATTTTACTTATTCTTAATAAGACTGCGTTTGGTTCGTATATCTAATCAGTCGGTTATTTATTTGCCAAGCCCCGTTGATTGGACATCAAACTTCAGTCGAATAACTTGTCCTCTCCTAATTGCATACTTTAGAGAGAGAGCCAAAGCGACCAACCGTAACCGTCCGTCCGATGTAGGTATGTGACGATGGTACTAAACCGTACAGGTAATAAGAAAGCATGTGCTTTAATATTAACTTTGAGTCATTTCAAGGAAATAAATTCCACTTCGCTGAAACCTTCACGGTACGTATTTCCCGAAAGATCAAGCATTTCCAGTGTCATTGACCACATTGGCGGTCGATACCTACATTTTGTACCTATTAAGTGCGTTTTTATGAGCTGATTACCACCCACTCGTAGCAGTTTAACTACTTTTTCTCTGTAAAAGTAGCATTGACTACTTTTTTGGAGAAGTTTTATGAATAGATCAGTGAAATACTGAAGGCGATTACCAAAAGAAAAACGAAGTAGGTAGTTCTGTATGTAACATACATTAATTAGAATAAACCTAATAGCTTAATAAGTAGTCTACCAGTTTCAGCTGTGCCTTGATGTTTAGAAACTTAAAATAAGTTTTATCTTCTTGAAGTTGCTTTATGAGTAGAGAACTAGAGATTTAGGTATTTTTTACTATCGAAATGTGTCTCAGTGAAATCTATTTAAGTTTCTCTCCCATATTCAGAATTCTAATCGGTATTGCTTTTGTCTACTTTTGATTTATAGCTATAAATATCCGCAGACGAAATTAATCTTTTATTTTTGGTTCCCATGAATATTTATAAAGTGCTAAGTATCAATTTCTAATGAGAAAAATCCTTAAAAACTTTTTAAGCTATTTTATGTCATTACGACACTTCTAAAACCATAATATCAGATCTCGTGTCTTTTGAAATGGTGGTTTTTGATTACGAAAGCAAAACTATTTAACGAATTTTAAAGCTCTGGTTTCTGTCGATTCGTATTGGAATAGACTACAGACGGAGCAGGCGTTCGACAATCCGCGGCCTCCGTCTGAAACCCATCGGCACCTCCGCGGTGACGTCACGGCGGACGCGGCGCCCGCGCCGATCAAGGACAGTAAACATTTGCAGGTCAATGCTCGCGGCCGTCTCTACAGTCTCTAGTCGCGACTGCCCTACCAGCTTACTGCCCAAAAAGAGACCCATGTAGAGTAGAGATTATGCACGCATGCAATGCTATTGGCTTAGATAGTAGCACTGTAAAAGTTAGTACCTACCTAGGTAGTTATCAGTTTCGTTTCGAGGTAAGCAGTAGAACATTTACTTACGACTTTCAAGTAATAAATAAAACACCTTTTGCAGGGTAGAAACTGCTCAAAATATGCAACCGGCCCGTCGCTCTGTTGTTATACCTTAATGGAAAATTTTTAGGATAGCCATGATAAATGTCTAAATCGGGATAGAATGTACAAATCCTACATCTTTGAGTTAGTTTAGACACATACAGTGGATAGGTTAGTGTGTAGTACCTATATCCAGGGCACTCGTAGAAAGTTATCATAAAATCTTAGCGCTTCTTAGCGGACCATGAGACCGACAGTTACCTCGCATACGGTGCGCAACATGAATGTAGGATGCGTAACCGTCATCTTCTTATTTCCGATATTCTGGAACCTTTACCTGAATCTCCAAAAGATAATTATGGCCTTACCATATTCTATTCAACCACATAAAATCCTCCGAGGAAAATTTTCAATTTTCAGTCATTTTCGTCGAATTTTTGATGAATTAGCATTGTTGCTAAACTTAATAGGTAATTATCACTATCGTCACAAAACATTCCGAGGTACCACCTCCTACTTACATACGATAAAATGAAAATGAAAGAAAATGTTAGAGAGTTTTCATTGCGAGCTTTGTAAAGTAGATCTCCAATATACTACAAATCTTACTTGACCCCCCAAGCCGTATATTTAGCCACTAGCGACCGTTAGAGATGACATAGAGCGTAGACGTCGAATACCACTGTTTCAGTGCGCCTGCGCTTGCTTCTAGCACACTATTGTTTCCCCGAGTTCCCAGCGCTCGAGTGACGGACGACGCTTTGTTTCAACCACCAACTTACACAAATGAATGTTCTCTGGAATGCATTTCGTCACGGATGTGCATTTTAATTTGTGTCTCTTACTCGTTGAATACATAATTACACCTTGCTTAAAGAAGTATCTATGGAATCCATAACACCTTTATTAATATTATATTTTTGTGTGATGACACGATGATTACTTACTTGGACGAATAGGACTTCATATTATGTCATGAACTGAGTATTGTTGTAATAGCTATTTTATAGGACAAGTATCGAGGAAAATGCAAATGTAAACTAGATAACAGTAACTTAACAGTAACTTTAATCAAGAAATAAAATAATTGTAGTTATTAAAAGAACCACAAAGTGTTTACGAGTATTATGTTCTGAATGTAGGATATAACGCTTGGCATGGGATGCGTGCGAGTGTGCTCCAGATAGATGAAATAGATGTTCGTGGAAAGTTCATTGTTATTTCATTGGACAGAAACTGCGCAAACGAATCATTTCGTGTATTGTACAAAGTACACACTGGCCGTTTTATTGGATCAGCTGATTTTTCAGTAAGTCAGCGATTAACAGTCAATACAAACGGTTGGTACTTTTATTGCTTAAATATCCGGAGGGCGATTGTGAAATATTCAATGTCGGACTTCTGATAAAATGAAACATTTCTAACCACAATCACTTTGTAAACACAATAGGTAATTCTTGATGATGACTCCTAAAATAGTGTGCACAGCTATTTGGTACCTACCTATTTGAAAGGAAACGAAAAATATTAGATAAGTAGGTAACAAGGCTAAAGTAAATCATTATTCAGCAATAACAGCTTACATAATAGTTTATGATTCTCTGAAATATTTCAACGGCAAATGAAACATTGCTAACTAGGCGAAATTTTCAATTAAGTTATGCCACTACGTTTGACTGACTTGTCGATGTTAAATCAACAAGTTAACGAATTGCTATTTCCATTGATTTTTATTAAAACAGATACTTACCTGTATTTTGAGCCGAGATAGTGAGTTGCTCAGCCAGTGGGCTGCCGATAGGGCTGTCCCATCACTGCAGTCATGCAATCGAATTAGAAAAGCCTGTCATTACATTGTTAAAGAAAATGTTCATGAAATTTTAAGGTAGAGCGTCATAACTCAGAATTGTTCGTAGCCATAGGGAACCAACATCATGGTAGAGAACGTAAACATCTCTAGATAATGTTGACATCATCACATCACTCGTATTATTTGGAGCTATGCTTAGCTTTTGGGTGCATCTAGGCTATAAAATTAACATTCGTTGTCAAAATGTAGAGCTTATTTACTATTGTACTAAGTCGTAGTCTATAGCTTAAATAACCAAGTTTTAGCCTAAGTAAATGGTTTGTATTAAAGTAAAACGGTAAAATTAGAACCCAACAAATCTGACGTGAAGTTCCTTAGCGTCGTGAACCCTAGGTGCCGGTTGCATTCCATTTGGCCGCGTTCCCTTACGCAGGCTCGTGGTTCCGAGAAAGAATGATGTCCCGCTCGCACTAAGCGCGTTATTGCTATGTTTCGGAATTCTGTTCATTGTTCGCACAGGCTCATTTCAATACACGTAAGGAAACGCTAAGCTCGTATCCGGTCAAAGGTCTCGAAAAGTCATTTTTGTATCCATTAGCGAGCTTCTTTTCGGAAAGCTTTTACAATGTTTTTGTATATTCTCTTAAAATATTTATTTAAATTACAAAACTAAATATAGAAAGCACACACACACTCGTAGTGAAACAGATAATACTCGTCTCTAACTCAAAGAAAAAGAAACAGACAAAAGCTCTACAGTTTTATGGCCAGTGACATTCTGGGAAATCGTATAAATTAATGACCAAACCTGAATTTCCATTTCAGAGACTTCCTTCTAAGAGTTCCACGTTATCGATAGCCGTCCAGACCTATCTGCGCAAAAAAGATTGAATCGTTTTTATCTGTACGCAAAAAGAGGCCGCGAAAGCAGCTCACCGCAAGTCCAGAATGCCTGACGCCTAAACCAAATGTAAAAAAGTAAAAATACGCGAAACAATAAAAGTGTCGCCCTCATGTTGGCCAGTTCAGTCCATGGAGGAAGCCGACCAGTCGGTGATTAATGGTGCGCGGTTATAGCGCACTTCCTGCGCGAGCAGTGCCCGCGCAGACCTCCGATTTGAATTAGCAAAAAAGACTGCCAAGTAGTCGATCGACACACGACTCATATTGCCACAAGCGGGCGGTTTATATGGACGTTGACATTTATAGAACTTTGAAAATAAATTGCCGCTCTAATGTGGCCGATCGATCTTGCCATCTAACGTCACTTCACACAATTACATCGACTCATTTTCCTGTACAATTTCCTTTATCGCGAACCTGCCACGATTTATTTATAACTAAGCGTAAAGAGATCGGTTGATGAACGTTACAAGCTGAATGGTCGATGAAGCAAGTCAATTAAATGTTCTTTTCTTGCTCTACTCTAAAAACCCGTGACGACGATATTCAGTGCCGAGCGGCGAGCCAGTCGGTGGCCTTTATGTCTTGCTCGCGAGCAACAGGCGTGGGCATTGGTCTTCAGTTGCTACGCCAAAATTCCAAAATGATTGCCGCTCATTTAGGTGTTAATAGCCCCATACATATTTTACATGAATACATAAACTTTTCCTTGGAAACTCCGATTGATATTCCTAGCGCCTCATCTGAATAAGAAAATGAGAAATGCTATTAAGTTATATTTTATACACTTAGCCCAATTTAAATGCCTTATGTAAAGCAATGACCACTTTTACAATATTCCCCACATTATTTTTGTCTAATTATATCCATACTTGATCCTGCTTTGAAAATTTTCACTTTCCCGGACGTGTAATTCGAAAACGGGTAGGAATTTGAAAAAAGTGTTTAGTTTTGGTTTACAAAAGATCTAGAAAATTTTATGGGCTTTTATCGCGTTAAGTATAAGTATTATTTCTGTATGTAGTACCATTTAAGAGATGTTAGCGAAATACTCAAAAGTGGGTACTACTTTAACCCCCTCGCCCCACTCCAGTGTTCCCCCTAGAAGCGGGAATTTCTGAAGAAAGTACCTACTTAAGGAAGCAAGAAACATATTATTGAGTATTGAGTATTACCTACACCAGTTCACGCACTCTACATTCTACAACTGCTTTTTTAGTGGACTATTTCGTGAATATGACACATGAATATTTTATAAAAGCACTTCATTTATGTTTTCTTTGTTATATAATTTTGGAGAGATATAAACATAATGAATAAGCTAATTAAACCCAAATATCAATTAGTAATGTAAGTATGTACTTAAAACAAATTTTCATTGCTTCCGACACGTTTATTTAAAAAATGTCCATGAATTAAATTATTGTGCACGGCACGGCAGACATGTAAAAAGCATTTAAAAGGTTTTTTGCCCGAAATTCATTTACGATAGCCACTGATTTTCGGGTCAAAAACCGGAACCTTTATTTCAACGAATCACGGAACATTCAGATCTTTTAAGTTTAGTAGGTAGGTGCAATAAAAACGCACAGTCCTGGAATTAAAGTAACCATTTTCATAATTTTACTGCAGCCAGCGCCACGTTATTGGCGATATTCGAAACTTAATTATCAACTTTAAAATGTTTTTTCGTTATTATTCGAAGAATAACAATAAATATTTTCAAATTAGAACAGTTTAAGTAGGTGCCGTGTCTTTAAAATCATTTTAAAATAGCTTTACGTGTGCACGCTGGTATGTAAGTACAGTCAACATTAAATAAAAGCTTTTTCAGCTGAAATTTCCTTGATTTTAGACTATTTTTATAGTATATAATGTCCTGCGTAATAATAATAACTTTGTATCGAGATTTCAACAGTTGTTACATATTATTCATAAGATTGCCAGTTTCTAAGAGCGCGGATCATAATAAATTAAACTTTACCTTTTTGAACTCTGGAGTTTTCCGCGACTTTTCCATGTAGGTTTCGATAAAAAAAAGTATCTTATCCTAGTTCCTATCCTATTTACCTATCTACAATAATATTATAAAGAGGAAAACTTTGTTTGTTTGTTTGGTTGTAGTGAATAGGCTCAAAAACTTCTGGACCGTTTTTAAAAATTCTTTCACCATTCGAAAGCTATAAACGAGTAACATACAGGCTACATTTTATTTTGAAAAAAAAAATGTAGTTCACGCGGGCGAAGCCGCGGGCGGAAAGCTAGTTAATAATAAAAATGTGAAACTTTCTGAGGATGCATTATGGATAGATGCAAAAACTACTGAACGGATTTTGATGAAACTTTAAGCATATTATTGTTTATACATCAGAATTACAATCTATACTAATATTATTATACAGCTGAAGAGTTTGATTGGTTGAATGCGCTAAACTCAGGAACTACTGGTCCGATTTAAAAAAAAATCTGTTGGAAAATATTCAAAGTTCAAACTATTTTCACGCGTAGATACCTACCTACGAAGTCTTAGACACAGCTGTTAGTCTTTATACTATATTTAATTAAGTGCAATTAATTGGCCAATGCCAAATTAAAACGATAAAGGTCAAACCACCCCGGGTTCGATTCCCAGTGGGGGCAGATTTTTCTGTTCGGTTTGGTTGGTGGTAGTAGGGTTTCTTCTAAGTCTGCCTGGCTAGCTACCACCATCTTACCTAAGTCTATCGCCATAACAACAATGTTAACAGCATTGTTGTGTTCCGGCAGTTAGAGGTAAGATAGCCAGTTCCTCCGTGATTGAAGATTCCTGTGGAAGACGTGGGTGAAGCTCGCACACAAACTTTTATATATTTTTAAAAAAGTTTAAGAAAAACTGATAATCATTTAGAATATTATTTCAAATAAAATATGTAGGTAAGTATTTCAGTTATGCTGACTGTACGTATGTACTTAATACAATTTTAATCAAACAATAATTGTTACCTGTTTGAATTTACCTAACTGTAATTTCTAATGTTATAATAATTTATCTACAAAGCCTTCGCCGCTACGTGAGAACACAATAAGGTTGTTACTAGAGTCTGCTGGGTGGGTATAGATTAAACTGAAGGTATCATCTAGTATTAGTATGTCCAAGAAGTTCATTGCGCATTCTCTGACTGATCTATGAGAAGTGAATTAAAGGGATTTTTTTAATTTTTAATTATCCCAACTAATATTATAAATGCGAAAGTAACTCTGTCTGTCTGTCTGTCTGTTACGCTTTCCCGCTTAAACCTCGCAACCGATTTTGATGAAATTTGGCATAGAGATAGTTTGAGTCCCGGGAAAGAACATAGGATAGTTTTTATCCCGGTTTTTGAAACAGGGACGCGCGCGATAAAGTTTTTCTGTGACAGACAAAATTCCACGCGGGCGAAGCCGCGGGCGGAAAGCTAGTTGTCTCATAAAAGTTACATCGATTTTACTTAATACTAATATGCCAAACTGCTGAACAGTTTGTCGGCAGTCGTTCTCGTGCTAACTGTTGTAAGTGTTACTGTAACGAACTGCATCAGTCAGGTCATTTAGTCTCCACTGCAAGAGCACCCCAACCTGGACCGTGAGTTTTATTAGGGGGCCCTGGGCTAATACTACTTAGAGTCCGGACCACCTAATTACTCAAATTATACATAGAAAAAAAATGAGACAGTTAAATATTTGACTTGACTTAGCTGGGAATTCGAGCCCCTTGAATCCACGGGAGCCTGGGCTGAAGCCCAAAAAGTCATATGGTAGATCCGGCCCTTTTTTTTATTTTCGGGGAAAAATGCAGGTAAGGGCGCGTCCACGCCCCCGGCCCGCTGGCCATCACCGAGGAGAGGAAACTGGAGGCGATCATACTGTCGCCTCCTCTGACCCCTCCGCCGTCGCCGGAGCGAGGGCGCGTTTGGATCATCTTCGCGCTCTCGCTCCGCGGCCTCCTTCTGTGATATCACATCTTCGCAGAAGGAGGCCATTGCCGCCCAGGCCTCGCTGCTGTGGACAGCAACCTGGTGTTGCCTAGTATAGTTGAAGCTACACCAGGTCCTGGCCCACCACCGCGATTAATGTACTGCGCTGTGATGCCCACGCCATACACACCGCAAGGGTATGGTGCGCCGTGTCCTCCGCACCGCTGCGACAGTCGTGGCAGGACGGCGTGTCCTCCCTTCCGATGCGGTGCCGGTATGAGCCGACGCATCCGTGCCCGGTCAATACCTGCACCAATGGTAGATCCAGCCCTGTCCCAACCAACCCGTTTAGTCAGCGTGATAATAGTGGGGGGAATGTAGGCCAAATCCTCCATTTGCCTCTGGTAATAACTAATACTTACTTATAATACCTGGATTTACTTTGTAAGTTTTACGGAAAAAGGATTTTTGAAAACTGTACAAGAAGTGCGAATGCGCATGAATGGGTTCTGCTGGGTTACGCTCGGGTACGGAACCCTGGAAAGAAAAGATTTCGTTTTTAAATGAGGTAAATTGACTTGGTTATCAGGATTATCTGTGGAACTACTGTTCTCTTTTTCATTACAGTCACAGGATGTCCACTGCAGAGGTTGTGGCTAGAGGGCTGAGTGTGAGTTTTCATCAAACGCGCTCACTGACATTTAATGTATGACGGATTGTACAGCGCCCTAGTGGAAACGTTCAAGAACTAAAGAACATATTTAGGCCAATAGTTTTCAAATTGAAGTGCTGTTACGAGTTACGAGTAGTAAAATGTACATAGTACCTAACTATAACAGCTAGAAAGCCATTACATTGAATGCACAACTCTTCACATTTCTTGAGAGATGTTGTAAGACAGTAAGTTAGGTACAGACCTAGGTAATTAACTTACATATTTTAACATTAATTCAAGTGAAAGCACTCGAAGCTGCGGAAAACAAAATCGGTCAGTAAAAGTCACAAAATAAAGCGGAAATGATAATTTACAATGTTGTGACAGGCTAAAATGTAGGGGAGAGGGNTCTTAGCACCCCTCGCCCCACCGTTACCGTGACCGCTACCGCTTACCTTACAATTTTAATCAAACAATAATTGTTACTTGTTTGAATTTACCTAACTGTAATTTCTAATGTTATAATAATTTATCTACAAAGCCTTCGCCGCTATGTGAGAACACAAGAAGGTTGTTACTAGAGTCTGCTGGGTATAGATTAAACTGAAGGTATCATCTAGTATTAGTATGTCCAAGAAGTTCATTGCGCATTCTCTGACTGATCTATGAGAAGTGAATTAAAGGGTTTTTTTATTTTTATTTATTGTCTCATAAAAGTTACATCGATTTTACTTAATACTAATCTGCCAAACTGCTGAACAGTTTGTCGGCAGTCGTTCTCGTGCTAACTGTTGTAAGTGTTACTGTAACGAACTGCATCAGTCAGGTCATTTAGTCTCCACTGCAAGAACACCCCAACCCAGAGCTGGACCGTGAGTTTTATTAGGGGGCCCTGGGCTAATACTACTTAGAGTCCGGACCACCTAATTACTCAAGTTATAATAGAAAAAAAATTAGTCAGTAAAATATTTGACTTGACTTAGCTGGGAGCCCCTTGAATGGGGGCCTTGGCTGAAGCCCAAAAAGCCATATGGTAGATCCGGCCCTTTTTTTTTATTTTCGGGGAAAATGCAGGCAAGAGCGCCCCTACGCTCCCGGCCCGCTGGCCATCATTGAGGAGAGGAAACTGGAGGCGATCATACTGTCGCCTCCTCTGACCCCTCCGCCGTCGCCGGAGCGAGGGCGCGTTTGGATCATCTTCGCGCTCTCGCTCCGCGGCCTCCTTCTGTGATATCACATCTTCGCAGGAGGCCATTGCCGCCCAGGCCTTGCTGCTGTCCAGCATAGCTTCAACTATACTGGGCAACACCAGGTCCTGGCCCACCACCGCGATTAGTGTACTGCGCTGCGATGCCCACGCCGTACACACCGCAAGGGTATGGTGCGTCGTGTCCTCCGCACCACTGCGACACTCGTGTGGCAGGACGGCGTGCCCTCCCTTCCGATGCGGTGCCGGTATGAGCCGAAGCATCCGTGCCCGGTCAATACCTGCACCAATGGTAGATCCAGCCCTGTCCCAACCAACCCGTTTAGTCAGCGTGATTATAGTGGGGGGAGTGTAGGCCAAATCCTCCATTTGCCTCTGGTAATAACTAATACTTACTTATAATACCTGGATTTACTTTGTAAGTTTTACGGAAAAAGGATTTTTCAAAACTGTACAAGAAGTGCGAATGCGCATAAATGGGTTCTGCTGGGTTACGCTCGGGTACGGAACCCTAGAAAGAAAAGATTTCGTTTTTAAATGAGGTATAAATTGACTTGGTTATCAGGATTATCTGTGGAAATACTGTTCTCTTTTTCATTACAGTCACAGGATGTCCACTGCAAAGGTTGTGGCAGAGGGCTGAGTGTGAGTTTTCATCAAACGCGCTCACTGACATTTAATGTATGACGGACTAGCTTTTGCCCGCGGCTTCACCCGCGTGAAATTTAGTTTGTCACAGATCTTCATAAATTATAGCCTATATGTTATTCTGGGTTATAAACAATAATAGGTACTGTAAAGTTTCATCAAAATCCGTTCAGTAGTTTTTGCGTGAAAGAGCAACAAACATCCAGACATCCAAACTTTCGCATTTATAATATTATATGTATAGGTAGTAGGATAGTAGGATTAAGTAGTAGGATTGTACAGCGCCCCTAGTGGAAACGTTCAAGAACTAAAGAACATAATTATTTAGGCTAATAGTTTTCAGATTGAAGTGCTGTTACGAGTTACGAGTAGTAAAATGTACATAGTACCTAATTATAACAGCTAGAAAGCCATATTACATTGAATGCACAACTCTTCACATTTCTTGAGAGATGTTGTAAGACAGTAAGTTAGGTACAGACCTAGGTAATTAACTACATATTAACATTAATTCAAGTGAAAGCACTCGAAGCTGCGGAAAACAAAATCGGTCAGTAAAAGTCACAAAATAAAGCGGAAATGATAATTTACAATGTTGTGACAGGCTAAAATGTATATTAATCATCCGAATTTGTTTTTACTTTATTACCTACTAGCTTTCCGCCCGCGGCTTCGCCCGCGTGGAATTTTGTCTGTCACAGAAAAACTTTATTGCGCGCGTCCCTGTTTCAAAAACCGGGATAAAAACTATCCTATGTTCTTTCCCGGGACTCAAACTATCTCTATGCCAAATTTCATCAAAATCGGTTGCGAGGTTTAAGCGGGAAAGCGTAACAGACAGACAGACAGACAGACAGAGTTACTTTCGCATTTATAATATTAGTTGGGACTATGTATGTATAACTTATGCTGCGTAAACATGCTAGGTTACATAGTCGATACCAAATACCAATAAAAAGAAAATTACTAACTTTCTAGAACATTTTTATTTATTTCTTTATCATGCGGTTTTAGTTAGGACTCTTATAGAAATTCATTCAAATTCTTTACACGATGGTCACAATGTCACATCGTAATACTTTCACCTACACCTACGAATAGCCCTGCCACTGTTTCGGAACAGCAAACTGATCTGCTGGACGCTGGTGCTGAAGAGAAGTGGCAGAAAAAGCTCAATCCCCTTTGTTAGCCTTTTATTGCAGGTAGGTACGGTAGGTACGAACTGAGCATATTATAGGTAGGTACCTACCTACTTAAATAAAATTCATGAAACGCAATTCTGATGGGAGTCAGACTTCAGGCACCTTCAGGATAGTAATCTATTTTTAGGGTTCCGTACTCAAAGAGTAAAAACTGAACCCTATTACTAAGGCTGAGTAGCACCACCTAACTTTAACCGTAACTATAACGATAACTGGTGTTTTTGTATGGAGTTTAACAGATTTTTGACGTTTATTAAAGTAAAAGTAAGATGGAGCAACTCAGCCTAAGACTACCGTCTACTAGGCTGTATCTCATAAGCCGTGATAGCTTGATAGTTGAACTTTTCACAGATGATTGTTATTTCTGATACCGCACGTATGTACCTATAACAACAAATACCTACTTAGGTACCTACATAAAATCAGAATAAAATAAATATTTAAGTGGGGCTGTGGGGCTCCCATACAACAAACTTGATTTTTACCGTTTTTTGCTCGAAAACCTATACCTACGGAACTCTCGGTGCGCGAGTCTGACTCGCACTTGTCCGCGGGTCTCTGTGCAGTAAAATTATTATTAAAAATCCAAGAGCTGATTTTTTGATAATAATTTCAGCACTGTAGGTAAGAAGATTAAAAAGTTACCCTACCTTGTAGGTACCTAATAAAAATAAATCTTTCAACGAACCCTGGAAGGGTTTTTGCACTTTTATTTGATTAAAAAATAGAGGCTTAACTACCTAGTTAATACCTATCTCCTCCTACCACCTAATATTAGGTTTTACTTACCTATTTACTCCGATATTGCAACATTAGCAACCAATGTTTATTATAGTTAATTAAGTAGGTTATTTATAAGTTATCGGTTGGTAGGTAGGTAGGTTACCTACTCATTCAGATTGTAAGAAAGAGAACCCCAACTTAGTACGAGTAATTAATGTTGTCAAATTAGTTTTTTCATCCTAAAACATTCTAGTAAGGTACCTGTTCCAACTTTGGAATCCATTTTATTTTGTAAATAGTATTTAGAGAAGGAGGGAAAAGCAAGGCTCATGCGAGTGAGCAGGAGGACAAGTTATGTATTATTATTTAAACGTCGAATCGGGAGAAACCTGCGTGCGGGCCTCAACAGCCCCGCCCCGCCTCGCGCCCCGCCGGCCGATCATATGTTCGGGCGCGCACTGTCCGCGGCTCTGCGCTCACTGCGACTCGGGCTCTCGCCGTCGCCACACACGCTCGCTCCCGCCGCTCGCCTGCGCACGATCAGCTGTCCGCGACACTCCCGACCGTGCAGCGAGTCATAGCCGCAGTGCGGTGGACATGGAGCTGCTGTGCGCGGAGCGCGTGAGCCCCGGCAGCGAGGCCGCCGCGGGCGGGGGCCCCCGCGCCGCGCTGCCCGACCCCGTGCTGCTGCGCCGCCGCGTGCTGGACAACCTGCTGCGCACCGAGGAGCGCTACGCCGTCACCGCCAACTACTTCGGCACGGTGCAGACCGAGATCAGCCCCCACATGCGCCGCCTGGTCGCCGAGTGGATGCTAGAGGTGAGCGCACCCGCGCATGCCGCACCCACTCCGCCCGCCGCTGCCCGAACGCTCGCCATTTTGTCGCGTTTTCCGGCCACGTGTAGGTACTGTCCTCGTAGCCGACGACGGCGGTGGCCCCCGTATGCCCAGCCACCGTCCTCTGACCCGCTACTCCTATGACACGCTGTGACCCTTCGACCACGACCGCTGAGTCATACTCATAACCTCGGTGATGATGTGATAACTTTGTGCCAATACTGCAGAAAAGTGTTTCCCTGTGGTGGTAAGTGCCAAAAGATTCATTATTAAAACCATTGCGACATTGTTTACATGATCAGCTGATTACGTTTGCGAGTTAACGTATTAGAATCTTATCAGAATTTGTGGCCGCGGTAACAAGAAAAGTGTACGATGAACGAAATTTTGCAATGCAATAAAATAAAATAAAATGTAACAGTAGGTAGACCGTCGGTTTAGGTAGGTACGTGTACTGGAGCGAGCAGCGAGGGGCCCCACGGCGCGGGCGGCGGTCGCCGACCGATGTGACTCGCTCGTTCTATTTGAATAATCAGCTGATTTTGACACACAGCTGACGCCGACCGGACGCGCATTATTATCTTGTGCTAATAAGCAGATAGATTGCCTCGCTCGGGTGAATAATTGCCCGTTATTGTATCTACATATGTACAATTGTCATTAGTTTTAGTGGTGCAAACCACCATGTAATTTATGGTTTCATAGAGTTCATGGGTCTCAAGTAATCAGAAAGTTGTCTAACGTATTTATAGTGTTAATACTTGGATCTGGTGCAAGCATTGTAAATAGTGCTATGTTCGTCTCGGTGCAAGCGTTGTCAGGGCTCGGTTGAGTGAATCAGCTGTGAGGCGACGATGAGGCCACGTGGCCGCGCCGGCCGGTGCGCGAGTCTGGCGCGCGCTGACGTCACGCGCCGAGTGCTGTCGGGCGCGGTGCCGCACGCGCGGGCTCCTCGCCGCCTCGCTGCTCGCTCGGGCTCCGGCCAGGCCGGGGAACCTAAACCAGTCACATACCACATCAGCACTTAGCAGACCGAAACGCTGCTCTCAGGCTACAAGGTCAATGACACCTTGAACGCTAACTTTATGTAATTATGTATGTAAACATCAGTACATACTCACATAATGATTATCGAACCTAGCCTTATTTACATGATACCTACCTACCACCGCATTATAAAAAAAAACAACGAACTATGCAACTAAATACATAAGTACATTATTATGGATTTAGTACATAATATGTACCTACTTCTTGTACAAGTTACACGAGTAGTCATTATCTTTAAGATTCATAATTAAATAAAAAATATATCTATTTATAAAACTCAATCCAATTAAAACCTACACTATTATCAACGTTAATTAATTAACATGCTCAATAATCATCATGTCATATTCCCTTACAAACCAATTTGACCGAGAGATAAAAAACACGGGAAAAGATATGAACTGATAGCGTGCTAGGTTAGATACAATCAAAGTGTTGATAAACAATGCAACTTGCAGTACAGTTAACTGTAATATCTATTGTTACCTTGTAGACTTGCGTGTTTATTTGCAAAAAATGGCACATTCACATAATCGCTCTTCCTATGGATTGGCACCGGGAAGCACAAAAAGTCATGCTCGTGGGATTATCCATAGAAATCTTGCTCGGATCAGCTGACGTTCAAGACCGTGAGACAGTCAGCTGAGCATGAGTTAAGTACCTACGCGCATCCAGATGATTTCACGACGATCGGCGCCCGCGTCGCACGACGCATCCGCCGCGTCGTTTTACCGTGCGAAACTATGTGCTGAACAATCCAATTGCCGACGGTCTCATGAATTACACGTATTATATTTTATATACTATTTACTACCTACTCGTATTTAATCGCATGCTTTCAATTTTCATGACTTTCCGTTTTGCAATCGACGTCTTTTCGTCATCGCCTAAAGCGATAGTTCATTTACGATGCTAAATGATTCGCGACCAAACCTATTTATTCTATCCGTTTTTGGGTTAAAGTAAATAAACACGTATCTATACAGTGCTAATGCATTTAACTTAATTGTGGAACAGACGCGTGATTTAAACAACTCATCAAATCACGCATCTATTTATTAACTAAGACGCAATGTTCAAGTATTTACACTGTTCCACCGTGTAGTTGTGCAAGGAGTGAGAATTAGGGTCATTTCCGACACTCAAATTAGCTACTTGCGTACAGTTACAATTCCTGCTGATAAGAAACGTAACTGCAGGAAAGCAATGCGTGGCGTGTAGGTATTTATCGCAATAAGCGTGTATTTCAATTTTATATATAGGTTATCGGGAATTCCGTACGATAAAGTGTGTACAGCCTGGGTGCGGCGGCATTTACCGACATGTTATTTCTAAGAAACATTAAAAGTTAATTTCGTTTAAAAACGGTATATGTATTGTTATAGGTATGCGAGGACCACAATTGCCAGGAGGAGGTGTTCCCACTGGCGATATCGTACCTGGACCGGTTCCTGAGCGTGTGCGCCGTGGGCAAGAGCCAGGTGCAGCTGCTGGGCACGGCCTGCCTGCTGCTGGCCTCCAAGCTGCGGGAGCCCAGCTCGCGCTGCCTGCCCGCGGAACTCCTCATCTTCTACACAGCCAACAGCATCACACTCGCTGATCTTTGCGTGAGTACACACCAGTTCACACCACCTATCACTTTCCAACTTCTTAGTTCTTATAAAGGAACATTCTTCATTATAACATTACAGGTAGGTATCTGGAACAGATATTAAATTGAGCATGTCATTGCGGTAAACACAAAAAGTGACGGACAAAGCCCTAGCGAACGATTGCACTCTGAACAATAGGCTCGAGTTATCATCTAGAATTGCCGACTGTAACTAGACAGCTGCTCTGGATTCCGTCCGATAATAAGAAGATTTAATGAACTTTCTTCGTCTAGCGAACAGCTGATCTCATTAACCATGTTGTTTCTTGCAACCGCTTTTTGCATCGCGCATGCACATGCACTGATTTTGCGCAGCCGACTTTAGCCGCTTTCGTGTCGTTCACTCGGCTGATTTCTAAATCATTCGCGATTTTAACATCCGTGAGAGATTGGAATTTTAGATTTACGATGGTAGATTAATTAATCCAGTGGAATGAATGGCTCGGTTATGGAGTAGATATTATTATCTTGTTTATTACTCCCAATGAAGATGCTATTACTAGCTAGCTGGAATGAAGGCTAACAAGATACCATCGTAACTAACAGATTTATGTACCTACTTAGTTACTAACATAAGTAACAACCACAGTATCGGGACTTTTTACGATCATTGTTTTATGTAGTTTGTTTGTCTGATAGATTTTACAATTCAACAATATTTACAGGAGTCAATAAACATACACGTGGTGCACATGGAAATAGAATGTCGCCTAAAATAGCTTGATGTAAAAATAGATCAGTTTCCTTCTTATAGATAGGAACCATCAAGATTACTTCATCTTGCAGGAATATTTGGCAGCAAGTCTTTATTTTCACTGGAGTATTTTTATTCTTGAAAATGATGAGGCATTGTAGGTAACAACCGAGTAACTGCGTCAGAGTGCTAGTGTGTGCGACCCGAATCGGAGTCACCTTTTCATCGCCTTGACTGAAATAAGTTTATACGCTCACAATCACATTCACATTTGGCAAGTTGTGCGTAGATACTAATTCAGCAACATATTTTATACTGCAAACATACCTAATACCTATCACAGTTTTCGAAACCGAAATAGACTTCACGCTCACTTAGCAGGTTTTTGTGAGGTCCCTAATTTTGAAACGATTTGATGACCTGTGATCACGGGCGTATATGTTTAGCATCGAGAAATTCTGTAGGTAGGTATACGAATTGGCTCATCGGTTTCCATAATGTATTTAAATAGGTATTTGCATTTATTTGATACGTAGCGTCTGCAGGCGCAGCGGTGCCACCCGCCGGGGCCCCGCCCGTAGATAGCGACTGCACATCTTCGCTACGTTACGCGCACGGCCGCACTATGGAGCGAAATTGCGATTTATGGACATAGCGATTTTTTTCACAATTTCTATTTGAAAAAAATACCTATCGATAGGTTACGTTATTCTGATGAATAAATGCTGCACAAGTTTTTCTCTAAAACCAATAGTTTGACTGGAAAAAAATATTTTCCATTTTCGTTGTATGGAATGAAGTCTGCTAGAAGTGCCTTAGAGTTTTGATGATCGGTGAGTCAGTGAGTGACAAAATTAAGTAACTTTGACCCGTTATAATTCTTAAACTACTGGTTCAAATTGAATGAAATTTTAAATATACCGTGTCTTTACAATGCCTGCATAGCTAATGAAAATTCAGCCTTCTAGTTTTATCCACAATGAAGTTACAGGCGGTCGAAAATGGCCTGAATTGCTTCGAGAAAAGGATGGTACGGCCGTGCCGCTTTTTTGCTCGACTTGGTGGGGGCACTGCCGTGCCCCCAGATACCTATCACAGTTTTCGAAACCGAAATAGACTCACGCTCACTTAGCAGGTTTTTGTGAGGTCCCTAATTTTGAATCGATTTGATGACTTGTGATCACGGGCGTAGGTATATGTTTAGCATCGAGAAATTCTGTAGGTAGGTATACGAATTGGCTCATCAGTTTCCATAATGTATTTAAATAGGTATTTGCATTTATTTGATACGTAGCGTCTGCAGGCGCAGCGGTGCCACCCGCCGGGGCCCCGCCCGTAGATAGCGACTGCACATCTTCGCTACGTTACGCGCACGGCCGACCTGTTTTTGTAGGCAACGTAGCGAGTGCATTCCGCGGCTTGCACTTGTACGAACATTAGTAACGCCTAACAACTGTCGCGAAGAACTCGGTTTAAACTAATCTTATGACTAAAGAGGTCACACACCGAGATGAAAATCTAGCTTGTTGAAATGTGCAAGTGCTTGGTAGGTACCTACTTATTTTAGTTGAAGTAATGGTGGTACCAACTACCTATTTAGTTGCCGTATTCCTAGGTCATGTAAATTTGGCTAGATATGCAGAGTCATAGTAGGTGCCTACTTTTATAAGACATGCATGACCGAAAGTATACCCAAGGTTAGAGGTTGTTAACTTTGAATCGCGTTTGTATTTTATGAACACCGGGTTTTAAATTACATACCTATAGGTATTATTATTTATAAATAGTCGTAGAATTATGGCCAATGAAGTCAAGGTTCTTGACCAGCGTCTGGCCTGCTCGTCGGGTATACGTATGGAGTCCGGCCGAGGAATGCGGCAGGCCGCGGTCTGGGCGAAGGCGCCCGCGGACAGTGTCCCCTAACGAGCCGCCAGTCGAGGCTTCTCGGAAGAACCGCCGAACGAGGCCCGCGTTTCAATCAGACCAATTACAGACGAAACACGCCGCTTATTTTTTCTCACGCCGCCCGCGACGCCCGCGCCCCTGCCGGCGACCCGCGAAACGCGATCGCTCGACAACGCCAGATAAACTTACACATTTCGTTCAACTATTCATATTTTATCACAATTTACCTACTTTTTGTAAAAAATATATGATCCCAGTTAATTCATGTCGATTAACTTTAATAATATTGAACAACAAACCATACATTCCGCCCGCCTTAGTAAATAAGTAGGTAGGCAGGTTAATTTATCTTTCTATGTGCTAATAATCATTTTGCGAATTCTTTATCGATGTTATCAATATTTTTCTACGATAAGCAAGCATGCCAAAAGACTCGTTGAAAAAGTTGCCAAAGAACAAAACCGCACCTTCATTTTCGTAAATTGTATTTGCATTTTGATTAGTAATTTCTACCAGTACTAAATAAAGCACGTTTAGGTATACATAACAGGCAGCTAGCTTTATTTAAAAAAAAATGTTTTCTGAAGCTCTTTTAGACAAAATACATAGATTTGACCAATTAAACTAGTAAACGGATGCCCGACTCTACTATATCAAAGTTTTGCATTTCGTAGCAGCGTCGTAGCACGTCTACGAAAATCGTAGACTGTGTAATAACTCTACGTTCTGTCGTGCATTTTCTTTATGATTTTTTTAATTTTTTGTTGTTCTATTCTTCATTTAGATTCTCTCAGGATGTATTATGTATGAATTGGTGGCATATAGTAACGGCATCGTCACAGTTGTTGCATACTCATAATATTATGCTCATCTGTAATGGTTCATCCATGTGTAACGAAAGCTTTCTTCCCGGCTTAAAGAAATCCATTAGCTCTTTATTTAAATCAGTATTTGTTAATCCAGCTTCCGACATAACGAACGCATGATAGAGCATTAAAATGTAATGTAGACAAACTTACCTATTTTAAAGCAAAATCTGACTTGGGAAGTAGGTACTCGGAGCCTTTATCTAACTAACCAACAACTGAAGCTTTTTTAACATAACATAGCATCACAATCAGCATATTTTTAATTTCCTCATTGTTGATGTGGTCGGTTGGGCTTGCGACCGGGTCGGCGAGCGAGCTGTGACCAGCAAGCCTAAGGGTGAACCATGTGTTCATATATCGTATTGTTTCTTCTCGCTCACACATGCCATTATCCAACTGCGAGTGAGAGGAACAAACAGATTCGATTATATCGAAATCGTTTTGCGGAATAGGTCCTCTGGAGCAAAAAGAGCTCCGACATCCGAGGCGACATAATGCTGGGTTCCCGCGCTCGCTCGCAGCACGCCCATAAAAGCTCGCGCGTTCTCACATCTACACCACCACCGTAAACGTTTATTATAATTGAAGCATAAGTTTACGACCCGCGGCACCAGTTTGTCAAAAGAGAAAATTCAATATCGCGACTACAGCTCACTCTTATGTTTAATGAGAGGCTGCGTCTGCAAAGCCGACATATTTCATTTATATCTCGTGAATTATCATAGCAATTGTTACTAAATCTTACGTTTATTGAATTCTGAATTAAAACCATTTAAACAAGCCCTTGAGTGTCTGGACCGGACTAATAAATACGAGTAAATGTCTATTTACCTACATCATAATAGGTGTATGTGGTTGTTGTTATTCTAACTCCTATTGTAACCCTTTTTCGCTCGTGAGCGATAAGTGAACGAGGTTAGAGGCACACTACTGAGCCACTTGTACTTAATGCTAAGTACAATTATGTACAAATTGAAGCGTAATAGAATGTCTTTTGATTTTAAACCTTAGATAACTGCACGAATCGTAATATAAAAAGAGATCCATGGTTAATGAGCTACTATCAGTAATCGGCAAAAACAAATGAAAAGCATTGTTTACAATGTGAGGAATGAGCACATATTAGCACGAGCCCGGTGGCGTGCTTATTTGTCGATCTCACGGCACGACTGTGCTGGTTTCCGGCGGGAAACTACCTCCCCAGCCAGTCGTAGGTATACCTATCCCATTGTGCTAAACGGCGCCTATTTGCAGTTTGGAATCTTTGGAATAATACACCTTTTACTTTAATTTATCAAAAAATAAAAATCATAAGTAGCCATATCTTTTTATGGCACTGAACATCAGTTTTATTATCATTCTTCTTATAATTGGAGAATTTGCCAGTTTGCCACTAAAAGTACCACACCGGCAATAAAATTCCAACAGGTCTATACCAGTCAGACGGGTCACCTATGCGGGCGCGCCGTGCGAAAGAAGAAAAATGAAAATTTTGTGGTTTGGAGCTTCACGATGTGGAGCGCGCCCATTGTGCTCGGCGATGCCTATCGAGTATCGACTCCGCACACTTGCGCTTGTCACTTGTCCCTCGCTGTTTGGATTACGAAAGAATGTGGATCGCGCTTTTTGTTTTTCATTGTAGCTACCAAAGACGTAGACGAATTTCAGTTAGACTAGAGCGCCTGTGAGTGGCTGTGAGCGTTATACACTGCGAATTTCGTGATCAATTTACAAAAATGCGCTGACAAGAGTGTCTTACGTAATTCTTATGATATTTTGCATGCCTAACACGTTTGGCTTCCCGTGCACCTTAAGCATTCCATTCTTACTTGTTAGGCTTCCGATTGATAGCTAACTGGAACTCGTTAGCTGTTAGACATATTTGATAATAACTTGGTACTTTGCGGTTGTTAAAAACCTGGAAATGCATTCGGGATTAGAAGTCGAGCGTCTCGGAGCCATTGTAGCTGAGCTAATCGAGGTCTCGTTTCTCGATTCTGCGCTTAGCTTTAACGACCGGTTGGCCGGTTATGCGTGTTCTTATCCGCATCTGGAAAATTCCAAAGTTGTTTAGTCTCAGAAGCGTAGTGGCCACGCGACACCGAGCTCATTGTTTGATTCTAACAGCGGCGCAGTCACGCCGCTGACCGTTCGATGAAATTGGATAAAGCATGGGAACCGAGCGTGGAATTCAGCGTGTGTCGCGGGCGGCGAGGACTGTTTGCATGGCTCACTTTATTGGCTGTAACGCGGCGCGATACTGCTGGCCCGAACGCAGCGGCCGCGCCCGTCTACATCCGACCTCTTCTAATGAACACTTGCCTGTGAATTTATGAGCTGCATACTATTGGGCTCAGATTCCGTACATATGCTAGTACATTCAAGTATATTAGGTACCTACGTCGTGGTGAGGTCAGCTGATAGGGGTACGTACGCGCATGTGGGATGATGTCATGTACTTATATCGTGCATATTATATTTAATAACGACCTAACAAACCAGATAAATGTGGACACATCCGTCTGACATCGCGTGCAGCGGCGTCTGTGGTGAATGCTTTATGAGCGTATTGTTTTCGCATTGTTCAACCGGTCGGGTCGACATCTAAAAAGACAGTCTTCTTTTCGCGGTTGACCCGCATGCCAGCGATCGTTTAGGGCAACGAATGAAGTCGGTTAATAAATGCTTTTCATCATTACAACTTTTAAACTTAACAAAAATTTTGTCCGTTGTCTTCATCATGATCAAGGCTGAGATATTTCAATTTATTTTCTTTTAAAAATATTTCAAGTTTAATAGTAAAACTTTTTTTTTTTTTTTTTTTTTTTTTGTTTTATGGTTTAATCATGCGATCAGTCCTCAAAAACTATAAGCAGATGGGGTGGATTCTTTTCGTCATTTAGAGCACTGCTCCCAGCGGAAACAGGCCTTAATTTTTTTTAATCTCAGGTTTATTTTCAGGCTAATTCATTGTCGAAGATATCCCGCCGCTTCTTAAGCCGCCGTATGGTTTNCTACAATATAGGTACGTCTCGCTCTGACACGCGGACTTCTTCCGTTGACTTTCAGCGATGAGACTTCATTCATTCACAACCGTCTCGGACCGGCATCCGACATGGCCTAAGCACAACAACTTGCTGAACGACATCAGACTCTAATTCCTTGATATGAGATTTAAAACCGAATGTGCGTGATGTGCGGGCACGTAGCGCGACCCCGCCGATTGAGTTAAGTAAACATGAGTATTATCTGTCAACGGACATGCACCGCTTACGTGTATGTGTACACTCAATAATCAAGTTATTCATAAAATTAACCGACGATAACAGCTACAGTTACGGGTGCTGCTTACTTATTATTTAATTTAAAATTTAATCTAGGTCAGCTTCGTAGATGTCAACAGAAAAACCAACTGACTGATAACGCCGGTACATAATTAAGGTTAAAAACAGTGAATCTTTAGGTATGTAAACTGCATTTCATCTCCTTTTGACAATTGTGTCTGATCTGTCAGCCTATAGGTGTGCAATGCACCTGCATTTTTCTTTTGTTACGGAACTCCGTTACATTTTTATAACCACATGAAAATAGTGTGCCTTTTAGAATGTGCCTACTTTGGTTCAGAAGCACTTACAAAGTAGGTACTAAGGGGTTATTTTGTGCATTTGATTGCACAACAATGTGTGGCTCTACCTACGCGCGTTCCGGGAAGTCGGGCGAAACTGGCATGTTTACGATTGTAGGACGGATGTGCCAGCGGGAATGCCACTATTGTCCTAGCGACTCAACACTTTCTTTAACGAAGTTAATCTTCTATCCCTTTTGTTTTTTATGTTTCTCACGTGACTAACGGCATCTGAATCTACATTCTACACATCCCAGAGGACAATAGATTTCTTACGAAATAATTTAACGCAATGAACATGAGGAGCAACAAGGGAGTAACCAATTGTTTGTTTGTCAACAGAGTTGGGAGTTATTAGTGTTATCAAAACTGAAGTGGGACGTAGCGGGGGTGACTGCTCACGACTTCCTGCCTCTGCTGCTGTCGAGGCTGCCGCTCCGGGGGCTGGTCAACACCGAGATGGTCCAGCGCCACGCGCAGACCTTCATTGCACTTGCTGCCAGAGGTAAGACATACCACCTGCACGACATNGGTAAGACACCACCTGCACTTTACATTTGTTTTATCATGAAAAACTATTACTATTTCATACTACGGCATAAAGCCACTACACTAGGGCTGTAGAGCCTATTGTCAGAGTCTGTAAACTGTCTATGTTGTTCCTTTTCACGGCGCAATGACCATATCTAGCATTTACACATAACACAACGCAACCTTAGTTATTTCAAGCAAGATTTTTCTTGTTAATTAATACTGGAGGGATTGACTGAAAAACAAAATATACCTACCTACCTATCTTGTAAAATTATTTCTTGTTCAAGCTCATAAGGCACACCTTTAAAAACCTCTACATATTAAATTAGTATCGAGCCGTTGTTTGCGGCGGCAGACGGTAATTAGCATCTAGATACCACGTCATGTCACGAAGTCTCGCGCGCGGCGCCTTTCTCGCTCCTCGGCACGTGTCACTGAACCTTTTGGGATTGTCTTCTGTCACTTCTGTTCTTAAAATATTAACATAATTTCGATCTCTAGACAAATTGAATACCCACTTACTAAAAGGCTACTCAATTCCCAAAATATGTAGTTAATTAAGTTCAATATACTCGTGCATAATGAGTCTATGGTATTTTAATTACATGCTTTCAGGCGTAACTAGTGTTGTAATTTATTGCTTATAGTATTACGAGTACATCTATAAAAAAATACAAAACGTTTGCGTGCATTTTAGTACCATGGAAAGAAATATTTTCGTTTCGATTGAGCAGTTCTGCTTGCCATTTACCATTAAAATACGATGAAATACCAGTTCTGTTATTGATAATACATAAAGGCAATTCTTGTGGTCCTTTATTTAGTTGATACGAGAGCTGCAATAAAACGCAAAAGCACCTCGGGCGAGAGGACATTTCGCGGAATCGCAGACTGCGGGATTGCTAGCAGCTATAGCTCAGTCCGCAACGAGATGAGAATAGGTTTGTTTACAACGAGGGTAGAGTGCGAGCGAGGGCTGGGGCTGTGTGTGTCCGCAGCGCCGGCGGCGGCGGCGCCTCCCACGCCGCTCGCCCGAGCGCATTCCAGCACGCCTCGGGACTCCCCCGCGCGCCCCGCGCCTGCCGAGGCCCCCCGCAACCCTCATGGGATCATATGTTTTTGTGCAACGGTTTTTGTTGTTCGCCGCCGCCGTCTTGTTGTTTTTTTGTTGAAGTTCACGCTTCAGCTCTTTTCACTTGCTCCTCGGATATCATCACTGCCACGTCCAGTTTCCCTCGTAACAATAAAAGTAGCTGAGCACACTTAAATAACACGGCCACTTAATCGAAGAAATTGAATTATGAAATTCTTCAATCAGGTTTTCCAATCTATCAGTGTATAAATAGATTGCAAACGACGAGCCCAAAGCAGCAAGCTCGTAGACGTGAGTGGAGCATTTCGCGGTGTCGAGCGAGCCCGCATTATGCATCATTATTCGAATGGCACAATTTACTCTGGAATCATAACTCGTCAGGATATTAAATTTGTAATGGGTTATTTTAAAGCTGACATGTCTTGCAAGGTCTACCGATGGAGATAAATTATATGTTTTTTATAAAAGGTTTTAACTGTCGTTTCGCCCGCCGACAGGCCGGTCGCCTGTGGGTACTGCTCTCTTAAATTAACAGAATCGAACCGAGGCCGGTGATTTCACACGAGTAGTTTGTGGAGTTATTGTGTGGATGGCGACATTGCGTGAGGGCAGGTATCTTATCTCGGGCCGCGTTTTCACATGTGAGCGATTATGCCGTCGGCCGAGAGCGAGCGGGGCCCGCGCGGGTGTGTTCCGGTGGGCCCCGCGCCGCCGCGCCGGCGCACGTACTGCGCGGCCTCGCAAGAGCGTTCACCTCGCGAATAGACGTACTGCGGAGTAACTACGCCCGTATCGCCGCCGTCTATTACCGCACTACTCCATGTTCAAGGGCAATAAAGCCATTATGTCACCGCCGATGAGCACACCAATCCTGGGTTTATTACTCCTTTCAAAGCTTTCAAGCACATTGTAGTCACACTGCTACACATGTGGTTTCACGTAGCGTAGTAGACAGCTACAGATTGAAGTAACTCCCACATAGTAATGATCCCACATAGGATAGAATCAAAATCTTAACGTTATAGTTAACTAGGTTTAAAGTTATTGTTATGTAGGTACATACTATCGGCACTAACTCTATTACTTCTATAAAGTCACCACTAGCTGTAATTAATTTCCTAATTTGCAATAGGACGATTTATATAATTAGTTCATTCTACGTTGACGTTTTTCTTTCTTCTTAGTAACGTTTATCGGCAAGCAGAATAAATGAACGCGGAAAGCATGTCTCGTAGCCGTAGTCGTAACGGCGGCGCGGGCGCCGGGCGGTAGGGCTGCTCTCTGCTTGATTAACATCAGATTATGCAAATGCTCCGAGTGAGCGCCCGCTCTCCTTGTTTCTGCTCGGTCTTTTTACTCGTTCCCTCTGCCCGGTCCCTTTATCTCGGGTATGCCGACATGCAAATTAAAAAAAATGAAAATAAATCTTTTAAATGAGCTGAAAGAGTGTTCGATATCCATACGTTGGCCGCGTATAATGGAGTCTACTTAATGATGAATGGGGGGCCCTTGAAGGCTTCACTCCCATTGTGAGTCCTCATGTCTGTTGGGCATTTGTGATTTTACGCGGCCTCTCGGTAATTATTCTTGTAATAGCGTGGGAACAGCGTGTTAGGTACTTACCTTTTCACGCAGGTCATCATTTGTCTTGGATATTATTAATCGTCGCTGAACAAATTTAATAAGTAAGCTCGGAATAAACATTAGTTATGTTGGCAAGGTCAATCAGCTGATTTTCCTGTTGATTTGCACACTTCTGATAACATTTTATTCAACGGGGGCGTTAAAGGAAGGAACATTAGTTGATAAGTGCGGTAGCAACTACATAATCTGGCTACCTACATTACTTACCTACTCATAGACTTAATTGTTTACTTAATATTGCAAAACTTAATTGGTTATTTTAATTAATTAATTCAAAGTTGCTGAGTGATAGGTAGGTACCTATCATGAATCGTCTTTTATAAAATCGTTGTCATAAATCCAAGTTAATTTTAAATTAAATTAGTACCTAGTTACATACAGTTAAATAATCAGGCTTTTATTTCTGGCTAATTGCTGTTATAAAAACACTATTCTCATGAAAAACAATTTATCTTATAAAACATGAGACAGGCCCAAATTGGCTCATGGTTGGTACGCCTGCATACATACACATAATGGTTTTGCCAAAGTAAGTCCGTGAGAAAAATTCGAGTGAATCGGGCGCGCAGGCGCAGGCTGCGGAATGCGGTCGTGAGGGCGGGTGCCGGCTCCTTTGAGGCTAAACTCTCCAGAGAGGGACTGACAACTTGTGAGAGGGAGAAAGCAACAATCTTTCTTTACCGGATGTGCCTCTCCTCTAATATTTACGGTGCGTTCACGCATTGACACTCCTAGTATGAACCTATGAACACTAAAGTTATTTAATCGATAAGTCATCAACATGGGAAAGTAGTTAATTGCCTATTTAACTGCTAACAAAACACAGGAAAATTAGATACTATTTAACTTAATATAATTTAAATATGTATTGCCTATCGTTTGCTATAAATACACTATACCCACCTATGTACCTCATTACGTGTCATTATTTTGTAAGTCGGTATAAAATATAAGCGTGTATGCTCCAAGAGTTGCCAAGATAATAATAACCAAGTCTTCCAAAATCCTATTAGTAGTACACTATATGACCACTAGTAGGTATGATTAGCAGGAACGATTACCTGCGGGAAGGAACATAACAGACATGCCTGCCTAACAATCTGACATTGGCATATGACCGAAAATGAACACTTCTGAAATCCGTTACTCCTCAAAGAACAAGACCTTGAAACTGCTTACTCAATGAGTTTTCCATTGTTCCAGATTACCAGTTCACGCTGTACTCGGCCAGCACCCTGGCGGCCTGCAGCATCGCGGCGGCGCTACGCGGTCTCGCGCTCGACGGCCACCTGGCGCGACTGCAAGAGCTCACGCGCATTGATCTGGTAATTATATTCTCCTTTTAATTTTTTTTATCGCGGACTTTGCGCACCGTCACCACTGCCGGGGGACAGGGTGGTGTGTGGAACTCCGTCCTGAAAAGGACGGGGTATACATACACACTAAAACCTCCGCGGCGTTCCGTCATCGACCGAGTGGGGGTGTTGCGAGAATCCGGCCGTAGCCTTAGACTTCCGCGACACCATATTCTCCTTTTCCTATACCAAGTCCCTCTAACTACTGTGTTACATGGTTTTTTTATTGCAAAAGTAGGTCCACTTACCAAACTGACTCTTGCCTTTCTTAACAGGACTGCCTCCAGACGTGCCTTGAACAAATTGAAGAAATGGTCGACAATATGATCGAGGAGCGGGCCATCGCAGTCCCAAACGGCCAGAGCAGGGAGGCGGCGGGCTGGACGCCGCCTCCCAGCCAGGACAAGGCCCACAGTAACGCCGCCACCCCCACCGACGTCCGAGACGTGCACTTCTGAGCGGCCGGTGCTGTGCTGACTCCAGTGTCCGATGGAACTATTGCTTTAATAACGGTGCGTTAGTACGAAAATACTTTAAACTAAGAACGTTTATCTAGAAGGTGCAACCGTGATCAAGGACTGATACCAAGACTGACAATGGCATGTGTTTAACATAGGTACCTACCTACTACTTACTGTATGTTGTATAGTTTTGTAAGTGCGAACTATGAATTAATGTAAGCCCTGAGTGCTACGCGCAAGGCCTCAATGTACGAAATGGCTTTCAGATCATACTTCTCGTACATTTTGCTTCCAATTCTAATAAAGCGTTAGAACACAACACTTACTTTGAGGCATTTGCACTGAACGAGTTAACTTGAATACATCTTTCAGGATATAACATAGTTTAATGTTTCTTTGAATTGCAATCTACCTCTTAATTTTATAAGACATCTGTTTCAGACTTACTTGGCACTGACAATTTTAAATAAATAACATTTTGCCAATTAAATACATAGCTGTTACACATAGTCATAACCTACCTAAAACTTATCGAATGGGACCAAAGTTAGCTCTTCACAGTATCTTGATTTGAATGATGAACTGATTAACTTCAGATACTTGTCATTATTTATAAATATTTAGTAAGTATAAAAAACTATCATAGTAGTAGTGTATTAATATCATGTTAATTGAATTCCTAATAATTATATGTTAAGTATGTTTAAGATCATAATGGATTCACACAGTATAGTTCAAAGTTTCAAAACAATTGTACAATCCAAAAAAGTTCTAATTTGCTTTTCGAGAGCTTGCATAAATTGTTACAAATGATCAATATTGCTTTTATGGAAAACATCTCTTCTATCAGATTCCATTTATTTCGGGGGAAGGCAATAAATTACGCTTCTAATATTGTAAAAACTAATATTATGTTCATTTGTTATATATTTATGATATATTATTACAGAGTCAGCTATAAACACATACATTCGCATAAACTACATAACTCTTCAAGTGTATGTCTATCCCTCTGTAAATCACGAATAGAATAAAGTAGACAAAGGGCTGTATATTTTTCATATAAAATAATCTCTTAATTTGTAATTAAGGGATTTAAATATATCTTTGTTCCTGTTTGATGAAAATACCAACAGTTATTAGATTAACTTTTTATGTGATAGATTTATTAGAAAGTTATCGAACTTCATATCATAGTCACTTCCAGTCATAATATGTTAAAGTATAGGGGTTACTATGTAAAGTTTTTTAAGAATTACCTAATTAGTAAGAAAAACATAAATGTGATTTAGGAATCATTGGTAAGATGTAGCATAGCGCTTAGTCATATAAAATCAGATATTATTGTTCCTATCAAAGCTAATGTTTGGAAATATCATACGCAATAGTTATGTTTCATTACTTTGTATGTACTTAATAAATATGTAATCACGACAATTAGTTAAACATTCAATTTCATTATTGCTATTTAAATTGTGATATAATATGTATATGCATCAGGTTTAGACGTTTATTATTTTGTAAGTACGGGTGACGCAGGTACACATACATGCCTACCGCGTTGTTGTAGAAGAAACTAAAGGTTCGTTTGCTGTCTACACCGCCGTTAGATACTAACTATTTGTAATCGTTAAGTTAACAAGGAATCACTCCTATGTCTTCCATTAGTTTACCGAGAAGTCGGGTGGGCTTTACGCTTCGCTTTGCTCCCGATTTCTCCAAGAGATAACTACTGCGATCTGCAATAATGTAGATACACTAATGTGTAGAATTATATGTACATATTATTCAGTAAAAGTGCTCTAAGCATGTGGTGCCATAACACTACTACTATAGTATTTTGTAAAACACTAGCAATAAAAGATATCGAAGGTAATCTACATTGATTTTGCCTCCGAAAACAAATATATTCTACAATAACAAAGTTATACATTACGATATAAGATACATTATTGTTTTGGTTGTGGACTAAACCGATGCCTGAAGAAGTTGGGTATTCAAATTTTTTGACATTAAAAATAGACTTAGGTTGTATGTAAAATTATGTGGGAAAATATACGCATTACAAAGTTAGTCTTATTAATTAATGCTTCTTATTATTTGGCTTTGGACTGGCTTTTTATATAGTGTATTAAGAAATTTAAGTACTTTTGTTATGAGGTAGTTTTATGTTTATGGAAATACATAAATTTCCCGCAATGTACATAGTTAGAGCAATTTTGCTCAAAATAAAAGTGATCTTTGCTATTCATTTCCCTGTACTAAGTATATAAATATTATAAAATGGATAGAAGCACGATTCTAAATATGTTATGACAGGCAGATATGCAAAGTTTGATTTTATATGTGATTATTAGATAGATAAATTAAGTTGTCTTTGCATTGCTTGAAGGTAGAGACGTTGAGATGTAAATAAATTCGTAAATACCTACTTAAAAGAAACAATAAAAATTTTCAAAATTTACCTAAATTATTATTATTTCATTCCTTTCCTATATGTATGGAGACTAATTTTTATAAGATTAATGAATAAAATCAGTATACTTTATGATGAATTAACATTTATTCAAAAACAAATTTACAGTGTCATATACAAGGATCCTCATCCATAATGGGACCCAGTTTATATACATAAATCATACAAGTACAATAAAATGTATTATAACATGAATTGAATAACATTTACAATTATTGGTTTATGTACGAGAAGGCACGCTTCGAAATTAAGTTTTCATAATAATCAAATACTTACACAGTAGGTACAACTAAACATGACATTGGCATAAATATCTACAGAATGTTTTGGGCCCGTATTCTGAAACGACGTTCAAACATCATATTATAATGAATCATTATCTTCCATGTCATTGGTCTAAAGACTGAAATACCACCAATCACCAGTTTGGTTGAATGTACGTCGAGAACTATAATCGAGATTGAATCTAGTTTTGAAGTTCGTTTTAAAATAAGGGCCTGTCTAGCGTTTGAATAGTAGTATATGTGTCACTAAAGTGTAACCGGTTTTCTAGGTGTAGTACTACAAGACTGGTGCGCCAATTTTCAAGAGCTAGTAGTACGCACCATACAAGACAATAATTAACCCTAAACCAAAGAATTTAGAATAGTAAAATGATAAAGACAAAGTATGCAATGATAAATAAAATTTTAAGGAATGCTTCGTAAAATATCGTTCGCTCGTACTTGCCAAATCACATCAGGCAGCATAACATAACGTCAAATACATAAAGCTGCATTAATTTTTATATACAACAGAACATAATTTTGTAACAGCATTTAACCGCAATAAATATCGTGTCAATGTGTATCGTGGGTCAAAGAAAGAATACACAAATTTAGGCATTGTAGAATAGAATAATAAAACTTATTACTGTCCATTTGGTTTGAATCCCACGTTAAGAAGATGGTTTACGAGTATGACTGTCAAAACAATAGTACGCGAGTGAGATAAGTCCTCGCGACCAGACAGAAATCATTATAAAATATAAAAATAATGATTTCATTAAAATTATCGGCAGCTTTTGCTAAATTATATTTATCAGTATTAGTTTTAAACCTCTCGATAAGCTAATAAATAAGTATTGTCAAAATGATAAAGTGAAAATAGTTAAGGGTTAACTCCAAAAATTTTCCGATTGACCAATTACTCGGGTGATAAGGTTTAATTCTAACACTGATAAATAAATAAGGTCGAGCGACATGTTAACTGATGAACTTGGCAAGTTCGTTAAGGTGCACAATTTGTAACAATGTTTTCTCAAACATTTACAATTGAGTCGTGAGGTGGTGGAAAATTTGATTATAAATGCAGATAAGTCTAAACAAGGGAAGACAGTTCTATGAATAAAGAAAAGAACAAGTAATGTCTAACCTAAACCCCATTATGTTTCTGTATACTTAGATAAACGCTAAGGGTGGCCACTAATATTTGTAATACAGGTTATTGTCCCGTGATTTCGTCGAACTCACATGTGCATGACTTTTGGGGTGCTCTTGCCTCGAAGCCAGTTCAAAAGAACTGTCGACGTGCTCTGGGAATCACGCGCTGAAAACAAAATAAAAATATTTAATTTCGCGTCAGTTGCGGCCAATCAAGTAAAACAATACACAATCTCGTCGTTAAATCAATGAGCGGCAGTGGTGTGATTAATTCCCACGACAAATGTTGCAGCATCACTAACTGCTATGGATAATAAAGGCTTTTTTAAAGTTATTATGTAGTCAGTGATATAAAATAATAATACAAACAATAACTAGCTTTCTTATAAACAGTGTGATGGCTGCATATACATAATGTGATATGGCTACTTCCAGAGAGTGTAGTGGCTATTAATGGATAGTGTCATGGTGTCATCGTAGCTAATAACAGATAGTGTGGTGGCTATTAACAGATAGTGTGGTGGCTATTAACAGAAAATGCGGTGGCTATTAACCTTTTAACTGGTATAGAGAAAAATATTTTTCAATAGTTATGTTTTCTCAATAAGGTTCAAAATATGGTGGCAACAATTCTGCCAAAGGTAAAGGTTTAACATAATATTGCATGGTAGCTATCAACAGACAGTGTGGTGGCTATTTATCGTTTTGTGGCTACATACAAAGTGCCACATGCCCGTATATGGCGAGGGGGTCAACTTGGCACGACCCGGTATAAGATAAATAAATAAATAATAAATAAATCTTTGGACAATTTCACACAGCGCCAGCTAGCCCCAAAGTAAGCAACTTAATGCTTGTGTTATGGGTGCTAGCTTAACGGATATACTACTTATATACTTTTTTTTTTTAATACATACATATTATACATAGTCACACCCAGACCCGTCACAGAAATTAAAATTCATCATTTCAATTTCTGCCCGGCCGGGAATCGAACCCGGGACCTCTCGGCATAGTAGTCCGTTCTGAACCACTACACCAAACGGCCGACAGATGACAGTTGACTTTAGTTGAGCCTGTGATAGAGAGCCAGGCCCCCCGCTTAAAACTAATCCTAGATACGCCAATGGGTGGCTACAGTGTGGTGAGCATAGAAATATAGAGATGCCAACTAATGCGCTGAGTACGATACTCAGTGTCGCATTAGAAATTCACATTCACAAAGTAATGAAAACAAAAACAATACGTCGCGAATACAAACAATATGTCATGCACACATCGCATTCAGAGCTACTATTCGTTCGCATACTAGATTGCAAGTAATGTACTTACGTACAACAATCGCACGTCACTGCGTATGTAGTGGACATACATTCTGTTAGTTTAAATTTTGCTCATTATCCACTGCGGTATTAGTACTCAACGTTCGAATAATCTTTAGTGTAGTACTAAAGATTATTCGAACGTTGAGTAGCAAGCAATGTATTCATTGCTGTCACGAGCAATGTGTTCTGTTTTTGGGAATATTGCTGCGACACTGGCCCCGCCCCTTTGTCACATCTCCCTTTAGTTTCTGTGATCTGTGGTGGCGACTTAAGAGTTCATTTTCATCATAAATTCCTGATTTTTAAGTTAACACAAAACAGGAATTTTGTTTTCAAAGGGGTCACTTAAAAACTAGGGATTGATGGTGAAAACGGGCATTATAGACCAGCGGTTCCCGAATGGTGGTCCGCGGAACCCTGGGGTTCCGTGGAAAGGCCGCAAGGGTTCCGTAAAAAATATTATCCTACGTTTCGTGACCGACGTTGTTCGTTCACTTCACTTGTTAACGCACAAGGGAGGGGCAGGGCGTGCGGGCGGAGTAGTACGGGGGTTCAGCTAGGAAAAGTATAATCAATGAGGGCTATCGTTTTAGCGCTCACCAGTTGGCGCCACTGTAGAGTAAGGTCCTGTCACTTGCTAGTGGCGAAGACAGTGGCGCCAGCTGGTGAGCGCTAAAGTGGTAGGAGGACTATCGCATTTGCACTCATCAAGATGGCGCCACTGTAGAGTAAGGTCCTGTCAATCGCCAGGGGTGCCAACTGTTAAGTATAAAAACGATAGCCCTCATTAGGGTTACTTGGCAAAAAAAGTTGGGAAACCCTGTTATAGACCGTGATGGTTACTTACACAGGGTGTGGTGTGCCTGCGCGAGCTGGTCGCGGGCTTCGGGCGGCAGGTGCGCCACGTCCCGCTGCAGCAGGCGCAGGTCCATCTGCCGCTGCTCGCTCTCCTGTCGGAAGCGCACGTCGCGGCTGTGCTTCACGCTGCGCAGTTCGGATAACCTGCGAATGAANCCACCGTGCGGCAGTGGTGTGATTAATTCCCACGACAAATGTTGCAGCATCACTAACTGCTATGGATAATAAAGGCTTTTTAAAAGTTATTATGTAGTCAGTCATATAAAATAATAATATGTACAAATAATAACTAGCTTTCTTATAAACAGTGTGATGGCTGTATATACATAATGTGATATGGCTACTTCCAGAAAGTGTAGTGGCTTTTAACAGACAGAGTCGTAGACAGGTAGTGTCGTGGCTATTTACAGATTTGCAACGCACGAATGCGAGTGAGCTTTACTTGTGTTTGTACGTGTACATGCACATAACGATAGTGTAATGTCTGTCAAAACTTTTGAAAAACGAACAGTAGCGAGCCACCACACATGTAAAGCTCATTCGCCTTCGTGAATTGCAACAACTGTTAATAACAGATGGTATGGTAGCTAATATTAGATAGTGTGGTGGCTATTAACAGCTAGTGTGGTAGCTAATAACAGATATTTGAGCGACTAAAAACAGTGTGGTGATTATTAACAGATAGTGTGGTACCTAATAATAACAGACAGGTGTAGTGGTTATTATCAGACAGTGTGGCGACTATCATCAGATAGTGTGGTGACTATTATCAGATAGTGTGGTAGCTAATAACAGATAGTTGAGCGACTAAAAACAGTGTGGTGACTGGATATTAACAGACAGTGTGGTGACTATCATCAGATAGTGTGGTGACTATTAACATATAGTGTGGTACCTAATAATATCAGATAGTGTGGTGGCTATTTACTGGTGCTACTGAGTTTGATGTTCGATTATAGACCACTAGCTTTTGCCCGCGGCTTCACCCGCGTGAAATTTGGTTTGTCACATATCGTCATAAATTATAGCCTATGTGTTATTCTGGGTTATAATCAATAATACTGTAAAGTTTTATCAAAGTCCGTTTAGTAGATATTGCGTGAAAGAGTAGCAAACATCCAGACATCGATAAAAACTTTCGCATTTATAATACTCGTATTAGTAGGATGATGGCTACTTACACAGGGTGTGGTGTGCCTGCGCGAGCTGGTCGCGGGCCTCGGGCGGCAGGTGCGCCACGTCCCGCTGCAGCAGGCGCAGGTCCATCTGCCGCTGCTCGCTCTCCTGTCGGAAGCGCACGTCGCGGCTGTGCTTCACGCTGCGCAGTTCGGATAACCTGCGATTAAANCGAATGAACCGAAGCGGTCAAATTCAAATAGTTAAAAACTCTTTTATAGACTTAATAATCTTGCTTTTTGTGAACAAAAAATAAGTATACAGGGTGTTAGGTAAATGGGTATATGAGCCGGCACTAGCCCATGTAAATTTTTTAAATTTTCATACAAAATAAATTTTATAAAATCCGATTTGTATGAAAATTAAAATAATTAAAACGAAGATATCAATTTTCTGACTTCACCATACCATTTATATGACCATGTTAACATGGGCTAGTGTCGGCTCATATACCCATTTACCTAACACCCTGTATAAGTATTTTGGGCTTATTCCACTATTCCCCGTTGACAATCCCCGTCAACGGGGATTAGTGAACAAAAAGTTCATTAATACCCGTTATAATAGGATTTTATTTTGATTTTATAAGTTCCAATTGGCGTTAACGGGGAATAGTGAACAAAAAGTTCACGCAGAACACCTAGGTGAACCAGGGGTACAAGAAGTTAACACCTAGGTGTACCACTTCGGTGTTCCACGGGTCAGAAGGGCATAGATCCTTGCCAGGGCACTTATACACGTCCTAAATATAGCTTGCCCTACCACCACTTCGGGACAACATATAGGCTGAGAAGAAGTGGCGGAAGAAACTCAGTCACCTATGCCATTATTTGAAATGCACTGGTGAATTCGTATTACTAGCACTGATTAACTTCGGCTTTTAACAGAGTAGAGGTATGACGACTATAATATGACGAGCACATAAATTACAAATATTAACTTCCATGACTATAGTAGGGCTTGTGTTGCACATTTTTTTTAAAGATTAGGTACTAAGTTAAATATGCTTGTGTCACGAGTGAGCTCACCACAATAGTCGAGCGGTGACGGGGACCGATCCCGCGTTCCCCGGATCACGAGTCGGCCAGTCCGACTCCTTCACCGTTCGCCTATCGTGGCTTACATTAACATTTGGGGTTAAAGTCCAGTACGTGAACCGTTAGGCTGTGCAATGTAAATTATTACGCTAGAAAAAAACTCACTTGGCTTGCAGCTTCGGTTTATCTCCATCGGCTTCGCTCACGCTGCTACTGCGGGACGTCTGGCCTCGGTGAGTGTCAACGAACTGCGAGTGTTCTCTTTCCACGCTGAAACTGGGTAATTCAGATACCGTTTCCTGGCTGTCAGTGGACGTATCTAATTCTATCGACTTAATTTTTGATTTCATCTCTTCATTTGACCGTAAACTGTCCGAGAGCCGTAATTGCAAGGTGTCTCGTTCTTCTAACAGTTGTGTGAGCTCCATCGTGAGTTCCTCGCAGCGCACATCTCTCTGGTGCAACATGTACAGTGCCAAATCCAGTTCAGCTCTTGGCACTGCGTCTAAAAGTTCTTTATTAACTAAACCCTCCTGGCTCTCGCCTTCGTCACTCGATTTTGTATCGGAAGCAAAAGTAACGTGCTTTTCTACTCTAGAGCTCGCCTTTCTCATCATGTTTTCTAAAGTATTCAATTCATCTTTCAGTGTAACTATTTCCATTTCTTGATTTTCAAGTGCAACTTGCATTTCCTTGATTCTAGATGAGTGCTCTTCTAAAGATTTGTTCAAATCTACTATCAGTTTGTTAAGGTTTGTACACTCAATTATCTTTGCATTTAAAGCTTCTTCTAAATTCGATTTGTCTGTGTTCAAATCGTTTATATTTTTTTCATAATATTCTATATTTTCATGCATTTTCAATCTTAAAATAGCAAGTTCAGACTCTTTTTCATAACTTAGATCCTCGATTTTTTTCTCAAATTCAAGCAGTTGTTTTCTGACATTTTCAAATTCTTCATTCCTTTGAGTTAGGGTTAAAGTATACTCATGAGTTTTTTGGTATATTTCACTATCTTTTAAACGTATTTGGTTATTTAAATCTACAATAGTAGAAGCCACTTCTTCTAATTTTCTATTAAGCTCATCCACTTGCTGACACAATTCTTCGTTATTTGCCTTGAACGTTGCTAAATCATTTTGAGCGTTTTGATACTTTTGCTCGTAGTTTTCTGTGTGCCGTTTATTAGTTTCTTCCTTTTCTTGAATCAACTTCTCATATTCTTCTTGTTGTGAAAGCAATTTATTTTCGTACATAACTTTTTCGTCCTCTATTTCTGAACGTAATAATTCCAACTGGTTCATTACTTCACAGTATTTTTCTTGAAGGCTATGTAAATGTCCCTCTTTATCTTGAAGTTTATTTTGCAACGAAGTAACCTGTTCCATCATTACTAATTTATTTGTTTCTTCTTGACTAAATGACTGGACGTTGTCGAGTAGTTGCTCGTATTTGGTTTCAGATGCGCTTAATTCAGCTCTAAGTTCTTGTTCAACTTTAAGAAAATCGGCTTCTCTCTGTGCTAGGTGCTGCTTCCAAAGTTCTGCTATTTCAAAACCTCGTTGATCAACAGCGCTGGACATAGATGAACGTAACTCAGCTAAGCTCGAAAGTAATTGATCATTTTCTATGTTCAGGTTTTGAAGTCTGAGAGTAAGCTCAGTAATTTGTTTTGCATATTGTTGTACTTTCTGCTCAAGGTTTTTATTGTTAATTTCTATGTGGTAATTTTCTTCTACACGCAACGCATTTTTATTTTCATAACTTTGTATTGTTTGAGCCATCTCTTGATTAAGGGTCTCCAATTTTGTTACCTTGTTGGATGATTCGTCTAACTGGCATTTTAATTGTGAGCAATATTCCTCTAACGCGTTATTTTTTTCGGATAAAATTAAGAGGTCTTCATTCTGAACCTTCGCCGGTTGCTCCTCGTACATAAGTAATTGTTCACGTGTTCTTTCAAGTTCCAGTTTCAGAGACTCTGCATTGACTTTAGCTTCATTCTCAGAACCCTTAAGAGATTGGATCTCACTTTCAAATTCATTAGATTTTTTAAGTAATTCACTTTTACTATTTTCATATAATTGATTTATCTCATCTCTTTCCAGTTTTAAATTTTCATACATTTTAGCAACTTCATTAGACTGGACTTCAAATTCCTTAAGTTTCTTATTAATTGTTTCATTGTGTTTGTGTAATTCAGTATTTTTCTCACTTAACTCAGAAATTGAAGCATTCAGACTATCACAATTTGGACATGATTGTTGCTGCTTTATTTGTTGAGTAATGACATCAATTTCACTTCTCAGTTTTGATTCCCGAGTTAGTAGTTCTCGATTTTGAGAAGTCAACTGATCAACCATTGTTTGTAATTCGTCATTTTCTTTTTCTAGTTTAATCATTTCATTTTTCACTGAATCAGTTGTAGCGTCATGACTGGAGCTAATTTTATGCTCTGGAGTATTTTTATTTTCACCCCACTGTAAAGTTGACATTTTATCGTTTACTTCTTTAAATTTGAATTTCCATAATTCAATCTCATTATCAAGTTTTTCTTTCATATCAGTTAATCTTTCATTGGCATTACTAAATACTTCATTTTGTTTTTTGATGGTTTCTTTCTCTCGTTTTTCTTTTTGCAAATCTGAATTAAGCTCTCCTAGCTTCTTTTCTAATTCCATGATGGTATTACGAAGTTCATCTTCAATAGCGCTGTCTAAAAATGATGATTGAGATAATTGTTTGGATAATTTCAGTTCGTTAGATAACATATCATTGTTATTCTTAAATTCTTTCAGCTTTTTCATAACTTTTAACAGTTTTGTGTTATTGGCATCAAGATCTTTTTTTAACGTTTCATTCTCTTTTTGAAGTTGGCTTATTTTTTCATTAAGATGAGCGTATTCAGACGACACATCAGTTGGTACTTCTTCAGTTTCGCCAAATCCCCAGCCCTCGTCAGAATTGAAAGGATCAACTTCACTCGGATTGTCATCCTGTTCTGCTTTATAACAAAGATATGCTTTTTTCGGTACAATAACTTCTTCCGAGACATTTTTAGAATCTAATACATCAGATCCTGCAACAAATGCGCTTTTTTGTACAGAATCAGTAGTTTTACTGTCACTGGGCTTAGTATCAGAATAATTAGACGAGACGTCGGATACTATTTGTGACTCTAAATCTGATATATTATATTTAGCTGGTTCTTCGGTATTAACTGCTTCGATAGTAGAAGAAATAATCAATCCCTCAGTTTTAGGAATATTCATCTCAAATGAAACTTTTTTTCTATCTTTTAACTCCTTATATTGTTCTTCTTTCTGAAGTATTAGGTGCTGCAATTGCTCATTGTCTTGTTTCAATATTTGTAATTCATTTATTAATTGATCAACATCTGATGTAGATTGTTGTAACTTATTAGTTAAATCATTTATTTTACTCTCTAAATTAGAAACTGTTGATGCTCCGTTAACTTGAACCGAATGTAACTTATTACTGACTTCTTGAATTTCTTGATTTTTATTATTGACAAGTGCATTTAATCTATTTATCTCAGTTATGTACTGATCTGTGTAATCAGGTGAGGCTTGCTGTTGTTGCAAATCCGTTTTGTCAAGAATATCCTGGTTTATACGGTTAAGTTCTTCCATATTTATTTTTAGCCGCTCATTTTCACTACTATATTCTTGAAGTTTTATTTCCAACTGTGTAATATGCTCAGTGATTTTTTCATACTTTTCACTATACATCTTTTTCTCTTTTATTGCGTTGTCTATTTGTGTCGTAAATTCTGTTTCAAGATCTTCAATGTCTTGTTTCTTTTTAAGAATTATCGCTTGATGTTCCTGTGTTATACGTTTAAGTTGAACTTCTAAGTCACGTACTTGATTTTGCAATTTTATTATGGTGTTTTCTGCAACATCTGTTCGATTAGCCTTATCTATTATTGTGTTATAATTATCTTGAACTTCAGACAAAGATTTACGTAAATGCTTATTTTCTTCAGTAAGATTTTGTAGCTTATCTTGTAAGTGTCTATTTTCACTCTCTATTTCATGCAGTTGTTTTTCCACAACTCTGTCATGATCCATGAGAACTGCTAATCTACTAACTAGTTCATCTTCTTGGCTGGAATAATCAGTATAAGCCTTTTGTTTTTCTTGTAGCTGGCTATCTAATTGATCTGCCTTTCGCTCCAAAGAATGGCGTCTGTCTTCCATAATGGATATACTTTCCTCGAGTCGGCATATTCGTGTTTTGTATTTATTCATTTCAGTTTCCAACGTCTCAATGTACAAATCTCGCTCCTGTATTTTAGCATCATGGCCAAACTGTAACTGTGTCAATATTTGCTCTTGGTTACCTAATTTGTTTAGAAGATCAACAATTTGAGCTTGTTTATAATTATTATCTGCTTCTAAAGTAGATACTTTTGTCACAAGATTGGCATTGTTTTTCAGTTCAATCTCTAGCGCAACAGCTTTTTGATTTGACATAACTACTTGTGATTCTAGCGTAAAATTTTTTTCTTGCATATCAGTTAGATGGTTAGTTGTTAATATAATTCCACTATTTAAATCGACGACTTCTTGGCGCGCTTCGCGCAGTTGTTGTTCACAGGAAACTCTTTGGATTTGTAGCCGATTGATCTCTTCTTCTGCGTGCTTTAATTTTTCCTGCAGAGCAGGAAGCGTTTCGACTTGAATTGAAAGCTGTTCCATACGTTCATTTTTAGCTTCTAATTGATGTTGTACTTGATGGAACTGATTTTCTAAATCAGTATACATGGAAGATTTTTTCTTAATGTTAACAGCAAACTTCTTCAACTTTTCCATCAACTCTTTGTTTTTCACTTCCAATGCTACGCATTGCTCAGATAACTGTTCCTTTTCAGTTAAAAGCTTTTGCATTTTATCTGATGTGTCTTGCATCGCTTGTGAGTACTCTTCTGAAGATTTATCTTTCTCTGCCAACAAGTTACGTAATTTTTCATTTTCAATAGACTCTTTTCTTAATTGCAATTTAATTTCATGAATTTCTTCATCACGTTCCTTTGCTTGAAGCATAACGTTTGCTACTTCTTCTGAGTGTTTTTGTTGCTGAGTTTGCAATTCTTTTATTTGTGTTTGCTTTTCAGACAACAAGTCTTGATGTTTTTTCAATTCTGTTTCTATATTGTTGTTTTTGCCTTCTAAGGACACTTTAATTGACATTAATTGAGACTTTTCTTCTTCTAATGATTTAATTTTGTCTTCAGCTTCAGTTAGCTTTTTCTGATAGGCTGATATTTGTTTATTTAATGATTTCACAAGTTCAGCGTTTTGATCTTTAGCTTTTTCTTCTTCAAGTAACTCAATCGTTGATTTTAGTTTTTGAGAAACATCGTTTAATTTAGTTATTTGATTTATATACTCTACTAGTTCTTTATCTTTCTGTTGTAATGTGTTTCCATAATTTAATATCTGCATTTCATATTCACGTAACAAGTTTTCTAGTTCATGTATTCTCACATCACGAGCTGTTATGGTGTTGCCATATTCTTGGCGAGTTTTCAGTATATCATCTTGCAACATTTCATTAGCGTTTTTAAGCTCCTCTAATTGCCTCTCAAATTGCTTATCACTAACGGAATCTTCCAGCTTATCTCTCAAGGCTTGGTTCTCCTCCGATAGTGATTTTAACTTGGCTTCAAACGACGCATTTGTCTGAAGTAATTCGTTTTGCTTTTGATGTTGCTCTTCTAATGATAGTATCTTCATTTGACAATCACCAATTTCAGCTTCTCTGTCTTTGATGGTATTTTTTAATTTTAATATTTCCTTAGTCAATTGTTTAACTGATTTATTTCGATTAACTCCCTTTTCTCCCGAAACCTTGTCATCTTGCTGGACATCAACGGCTGCTTCTAAAGTTTCTTCAATAACAGACGGTTTCGGAACCTCCACAGTTTCTTTCACGATTTCTAGATGTTCACGTTTAAGGTCTTCTATTTGACGACTAAGATCAGCATTTAGCGATAAAAGATCGTGTTTTTCATTCGTTAGTAAATCAATGTTACTCTGTAGATTGGAACATTGACTGTTGAGTTTAGCAATTTCATCATGCAGCATCTCATTTTCAGAATTGATCTTACTCATCTTATCCATTACTTCTTCTCTTTCTTGGTTAAATAATTCAATTTTTTTATTCAACTCTGCAGCCTGTTCAACTAAATTCTGTATGTTCTGTTCATCGTCACTTTTTTTGTATAGGTCCTCATTCGGATCTGATTTAGATTCCATAATGCCTTTATTATATTCCTCTAGTTCCAGTTTTTCTTGGGTTGTTAAAGATTCTACGATTTCTATTGATTCTGCTGAACTGACTTTTTCAGTACTTAACTTTTCAAGTTTATCAGTTAGTTCCATGTTTTCCTGAATATAGCTTTCCAACTTGTGTGTCAGTTCATCTTTCTCTTCTTGAATTATTTTAATTGTACTGTTCAAATGTTCTTTATCTAATTTCAAATTGTCTATAATAAGTTCTAATTCTCTTCGTGACGCAGTAAGTTCATCAATTTGTTCTTCTAGTTGTACAGACTTAATTTCGGAACAAACTTGTTCACTTTGAAGCTGAGAAATATCAGCAAGTTTGTCTTCCATTTCCATGTTCTTTTGTTGTAAAACATGTAATTCTGAAATCGAAAATACAATTTTAAAGTAAAATGTAATAAATAGGTTTGCTCTATAAAGGCTAAAAAAATAAAGAGGTAAAAAATAGTATTTTTTTGCAAGTGTTTGTCATACATTAATTGGATCTCTAGTTACCCAAATACTGTACTAACATACCTTGTACTAAATCAAATTTCTGTGATTCCAGAACACTAATTGCTCTTAGCCTTGTCTCAGCTAAATTTTCCATTTCTATCATTTTCTTGTACACGTCTGATTCAGTGACTGAAAATTACAAAAATAAATTGAGTTCATAAGTTTTTTAGTAGGATATTACAAGAAAGGTGAACAAGAACTTACGCCTTCCACTGTCGTAGTCAACAAGATGCAACTGTAAATTTCCTTTTTCTTCTTCTAGCTCTGCAACCTTCTGAGTAAGTTGATGCATTTCTTCATTAAGCTTAACAATTTCAGCATTTGAATCAGAAACCTTACTAAAGTTATCAATGGTTTTTTGCATTTGTTTTATCTTCAACTTATGACTTGACTTTACCTTGATCATATTTTTATTAGCTAAATCAACCTCTTCATTCAAGGCAGCAATTTGTTGCTGAGCTGCCTTTAATTTTTCCTCCAATTCTGTCACATCCAACTTCTGATCTTCAGTAGACGAATCCTTTTCATCTGCATCCTTGACTTTCACAATATCATTGTCAACTAAAGGTTCTAGAGGATCTGTTTCTATTCCCATATCCACCTTTTCAGCAGTAGGCACATTTTGTGTCATTTTAAGCTCTTGAATTGTGTTTTCTTGTAATGTGTTTACGGATTGGAGTTCTGATATACATACATCTTTTTGAGAAATCAAATACTCTTTTTCCAGTATATCTTTATTTAGAGATTGTACTAACATTTCTAATTTTGTGATTTCATTTTTGTTTCCCTTCTTTTCAGATTCTTGCTGTAATGATTCTGAAGACATATTACTCCAGGGCGATTTCGCTTTGGATGCAGTATTTCTACCGCCTTTACGGCCTGGCAGAGGGCTAGCTTTCTTGCTTGGTGAACCTACAGCTGCCTTAGTTTCAGTGTTTACTGTCGCCAGTTTATTTTCTAGTTCTATATTGGTCTGTCTAATTTGACAATTAATTTGCTCAAGTAATTCCACTTTTTTAGACAACTCAACCATTTGAGAAATCTCAATTGATCCCTTTTCTTCTTCAAAATCATCTTTTTCTTTTGGAGAAACTTCAGGAGGTTGATCCACTGACAGTTTCTTAATACTTTCTTCCAGCTGTGATATTTCTTTATTTTTTAATTCTAATTCCTCAAGCAACTTAGAGTGTGCGACGGTTATTTCAAATCTGGAGTTTTCTAAGATGGTGTTGGCCTCTTCTAGGCTATGAATTTTTTCGTCTTTTAATTCAATTTCCTTGATTAACTTCTGCCGCTCGTCTTTCCATTCGGTTTCCATGCTAATAAAGTTTTCTTGCATTTTTGTCATTTGATGTCTAGTATCTTCAAGCAAGAGTAAAGAATCTTTTTCTAAAAAAATAAGAAAAATTAGTTTATTTCAAGTCTTTTTTTAAACATAATTGCTTTATAATAAAGTTTATAAACCTTTTTTGCTTAAGCTATCGGACATGAGAGTAGTTGCCATATTTTTAGCTTCAATAATTTGGTCTTTTTCATTTAATTTTTCTTGTAAATCCAGAATAGTTGTTTCCATAGCTTTCATTTTCACTTGGATTACACTTAGGGCATTTTCTTTGTCTTTGAGAGTGTTCAAGAGTTGAGTGATATCACTATTGTCTGTTATCTACAACAAAGAAGAATATTAAGTCATCAATTTTATGTAATGTATATGTATGTATAAGTAAATACTTAACTGAAAGTTATTTTAGAACATACCTTTTTTACATCTACTTTAGAATCTTTTATTGGGTCTTTTTTTATTGCTGATGTTTTGATTGGTCTTTTACTAATTTCCTTGTACTGTTTAATTCTTTCCATTAATATTTCTTTTTGTTTTAAAGTGTTAGCCAGACTCTCACTTATGCCAGGTACTGTAAAAAAGAGATAAGATAATTCACAGTCAATATCAATTGATGTTGGTCTATGGAATCAAATTGGTTGAGAATGTGGTATACAATGTGGTGTAGGTGTGAAAAATATTTATAACAACTTCTTACTATTCAAAGCATCTTGAACAGAAATGTTGGTAGAAGTATCGGTTGCCACTGAGTACCCAGTTCGCTCGCTCACAGTGGATGCCATTTCTGCTGAATCTCCAATATCATCTTCCTCTATAAAGATAATTAAAAACTTAATAAGAATTGATATCAGTTATTATTTACACTGTATAAATTAAGCAATCTATGAGGTATGTTTTAGTAATAATTATTTTGCAACACCATACCAAATGGACGTCCCAGAAGTTCAGCAGTGGCTTTTCGGTGCTCTTTGATGCGTTTTGACACAAGGGCAGCATTTTCTAAAGCTTTCTGTGCTCTTTCAAACTTCACTTGTCTGTCAGAGGAAGATGACATGCGCTGTGTCTGGAAAAGTTATTTTTATAACAAGATTTTTATAAATTAAAAGTATTTTGAAAGTAAAACAAATATTATGTGGGTTATGTTAAAAAAATATCACAAAGCTGAAATTACCTATATTATTTATAACTTATTATTCAATCATATTACCACTGTCCTGTCAAATAATTGTAATGAAAAAGATTTGATGATATCATTAGTCAATTGGATTATTTATTTAATAGGCATGTCTTTATTAATTGGACTTATGGTCATTTTAAGCAGTAATACATTGTCCATAAGTTGGTGACATCATAATTAATAAGAATTTAATGTCCTTATGTTACATAGAAAACAACAGGTATGATAGTCCATTAAGAATCCATTAGGTAGATTATAATAATAACATTTATGTAAATACCTTCGGATTCTTAACACTTCCAGCAACACTACACACGTCGCTTGAGGATACTGCTATATTTGTGTCGACATCATCCAATGGTTCCCCTTCAAGGGATTTATCGACTTTTTGATCATCCGCCATGGCTTACTATTCTCTGCGTACATGAATAACAAATACACGTTGTCTCGCTTGGTTAACTACAGGAATCGTATCATTAAATAAATTTAAAGGATAAGAAAGCAATTTACACAGAAAATCCACAATAAACAAATAATTTGCCACCACCACTTGGCACTAACTTGTCATTTGCCATTTTTACACGTCATCTGACATGCCTTTCTGACAAACGCAAAAATTATTTTACCGTTCAATGATGTTTTCAGCTGATTGTCTGTTTCTGAACGAAACTTGATATGTCAAAAACTTGACAGTAAAAATTGACAGTTTCATCATCCTTCACAAATTGGTTAGGTTTGCAAAATATTTTACGGAAATTGATTCAGTTTATCCCTAAAATATTACTATCTTATGTGTTATATTGAAAAATAATTAAATGGCATCATCTCGTATGCAGGTATGACCAAACAAGTTCTTTTAGTCTGGTCTCAGTTTTCAGTATGTAATAATACGTCACATTTTGAAACGCGTAATTTCTTTCAGGCTACTGTGCGACAGTTGTCTAAAACATACAAGAAAAAAGGACGATTTGAATTGGGTATAGCGTCTGAGTTGCCTGCTGCATACAAGAAGTTTTGGCGCGAATGGAAGGTTTTGAAACCTGCTGCTGTTCACTTTGTACCTCAAGAAGGCAAATGGAAGCGCGACGAGCTGACTGGCGAGACGTTGCCAATACAAAACATCCCTATTCCTTTGAAACATCCGGCTGAACTCCATGCCGGGATTTGGGGAGGGGAAGCAGTTGTTAAAGGTTGGCAAACAAGCTTACAAAATCTTTCCTGTTTTATATAACCCATAACTTAGCTAATTAAATTAATTAATGCATTCCAAGAACTAACTGACACATGTATTAACTGTTTCAATTAATAAATATCATTATTTCTCTCTGCGACAGGTTTTCAAAAGCGTGACCAACATAGGCGTAGAGTGCCACACTACTGGGTACCAGTGCTAAAGAGAACTGTGGTCAAGTCTGAAGTTTTGAACACCCATCTTTCAGTGACTGTCACTGATCGGACAATTAGGTTGATCAATGATCATTATGGATTTGATCATTACCTACTCAAGACACCTGCTTGTGATTTAGTGTCAATGTTAGCATTGAAACTGAAAAAGCAAATACTAACTGAATTGATGAATGGATGCCCGAGACATGCATATGATCCTCAGAAACAGAAAGAAGTGTATGAAGAATATAAAACCTACTTGTCTTCAGTATGTATGAAATAAAGATTTTATTTAATTATTGTTTGTGTTCCAGCTCAATAAAAATACTTTGTTATTTTTCAGTACACACCTGAAGAAATTGATTGGTATGGATTAACGTGGTATGAAGCTCTATGTAAAGTTGCCAAACAAAAGGAGGCTGCCAACAGGCCAATTCCTTTGAAAAATGTTTATAGAAAAAACCTGGTAGAGAAATTAAAAGCTGCAGGCATTGAAGGTCCCAAGAGCTCGGCAGATGAAATATCGTAAGTACAGTCCCATAAGCTATATTTGAACCAGTTTTTTCTACTTCCCATAGTTAAATAAAATATGTTTTGCACTGCTTCTAAACAAAAACCTATACTGAGACTATGTTTATAGATCATTATCAAGTACATAATTATGTTAACATTTCCTTTTTTTCAGCACTACCACATCCTGGCTATCGAAAATGAATCCATTTGGCAAGAAGGATGAAGCTTAGGGAATGTAGATTATTAACAACATTTTGATTTGTAAATTGTTTTGTTTAGACAAGATGTAACAATACATTTGAAGTAGATAGATGTTTATGGTTTATATGAGTTCTTTTATTTTTAGGCCATTATTTATTTTAGATCCCCTTTAAAAATGGATAATATTTGGTAACAGAAAAATAAAATAATAATTATTATTATTAATATACATCATTTTATTACATGAAAAATATTATGTTTACATGTGTTTAATGACACATTGGGAAAAAATATTTGTTTTTATTTGAAATACAAGTAAAAATACAGGTAAACTTGGATCACAAAAAATATTGTCAACAATTTATGTAACTAACGTGATACAAGATTCAAACCATGATGAACATTAAAAATAAACACACTTAATATAATTATCATCAACAACTAATGCTATAACAAAAATATAGAAAATCTATGATTTAAAGAGAAAATATTTGATGAACAATTCAAATTATAACTTATTTTTTATTTTGATTTTTAATAATAATTTTACTAAGTAGTAATACAGGTTGTTCGGTGATGATGGCACTCTGCATAAGCGGTCTACAAATAATAGACTGTCAGTGACACGTGGAAGCGATGTCCGAGGTCATTCTATACTGCATCAGTACTGATTTGGCGCTTAAAAATTGCGCTCAAGGGAGGCAGATTACTGAGATGACTATTTTTAATATCGCATTGGTATATTTATATCCCAATTAAATGAGAAGACATGCGCTAGAGAAGTATTACATTGTGTCGTAAAGTTAAAGGTCGTTTTTTTGCGGTTGGCCAATAATCAATCATACTACACTCGGCATCAAATAAATCGCACCTCCCGCAACAAACACTTTTCAAACGTCTGCATCCCCACTTCTCAACAACATTGGTACCATTTGAAAGGCTAGTTCTAAGCTTAATTTCATTAAAGGAAAGGTTTTTACCCCAAAAATGTGTCTTTAGAAGGATCCAGAGTCACTTCTTCAAAAGATAGGTGCTTACGCTTAACCCAATTTTTATGGCTATAAAACTTTTAAATTGGGATTAATCGCAACCCATCTGTTACAGAAGACACGTGAGACCATTATTTAAATAAATATAAAATATCTTTGGACATTTTACACTGCGCTTCTAGTCCCAAACTAAGCAAAGCTTGTACTATGGGTACTAGACAACGGATATAAACATACTTAAATGCTTTTTTTTTTGTAAATACATACTTATAATACATTTGGTTTTATAGCCACAAAAATTGGTCTACTTGGTCCCAGAGGTGAGCCCCAAGTGAAGCTTTTTTTTTTCAAGTCACATTTATGTTGTTAATTGTTTATAAAAAAAAAAGTGTTTTTCTTTAAGTTTATTTATTGGGCTTTCAAATAACACCAATATTGTTGGGGCACCATGATTGTGTCAGAAGAAAATCTTTAAAATTCGCGTCGCGGAAGTTGCGATTTATTTGATGTTGAGTGTATACTTACTACATTATAATTTCAACGTTTATATTCTACGATAGGAACGGTAGCTACTTTGTAACCCAAACTATTCTGCACTACAGAAAGCGCACTATGTGGGTTCGGCGTTGCCAAGAGAGTTGGGTACAGTACTGATGGAACGGTTACTACTGTGTAGCCCGAGTCCCATCAGGCGTATGTTCTACGTGTAAGGGCACCGTATGGGTTTCGGTATCAATAGGAACGGTTAATACTAAGCATCCTGATGAGCCACTTTAGGCGATATTCTCTACACACTAGGAACAGTTGCTACAGCCTAAATTATCTACTACATTAAACTTAATGCTCCACGCGACGGCATATTATGTTTTCCGGTACTAATAGGTACGGGTACTACTATGTAGCCAGAGCTACATCGAGCTCCAGCCCCCTAGACAAATGGCAAAACGTGACAGTTGTAATTTCGAAAGGCTTATGCTCCGGCATTTTTTGTTTAGAGTTAGGTACTTCTCTCCGTGAAGGGAATCGATTTTCGGAGTTGTCAAAGAGTGCCAGTTGTCTAGACCCGCCGTACTGATAGGAACGGTGACTATTGAGAGCTGTGTTACTCGCGCGTTCGTTAGATACTAGAAGAGAGGTTCATACATTCCACATGTAGTCGCGCGTGTTGTCTAAGAACCTCGATCACGAGCGTTAAAACGCGTCATCTGGACGAGCTCTAAGTCTGAGGCAACATCCTACGTGATGGCGCGCGCCAGGTGGGTCACGGTGCCCCAGGAGCTATCCGGCGCACCGTCGTCAGTTACCGCGTGCCTACGTAATGGCGCACTGTATGGGCTCGGCGTTGGCACACGCCAGGTGGGTCACGGTGCCCCAGGAGCCATCCGGCGTGCCGTCGTCAGTTGCCGGGTGCCAACGTGATGGCGCGTGATGGAGCTCGCGAGTGAGTACTATCATCATCGGTTGCCTAACGTCCTGATGCGTGCGTGCCTTATTCTGTGGCTCGTCTTTCGCCTGGCGCGGTAGCCAAATAAAAAGCCTAACAAAAGCCGGACAGGCCGGACATCGGTTATTTTGGTCGGACACGCAATCAAAAAGCCTAACTATGTCCGGATTTATCCGGACGCCTGGCAACCCTAGCCCCAGGAGCTATCTGGCGTGCCGTCGTCAGTTGCGTGCCTACGTGATTGCGCACTGTATGGGCTCGGCGTGCGGCAGGCGATCGGCAAGCAGCGCGGCGACGGCGCGCGCCAGGTAGGTCATGGTGCCGTAGGACCCGCTAGGCGCGCTGTCGTAGAGGTGCTGGCAGACGCCGGCCGCGCCGCCGCATACCAGCGCGCCGCCGAAGCTGTCCGCCTTTGCGCAGCATAGCGTCGCGTCGCCGCTCACGCGCATCTGATGAAGGAAATTGCACTTTAGATCGTAAGCAATAAATACCGATTCACGGTGCAGTGTGCTTCGCGATAAATCGAGCGCGGCGAGGTAGGCGCAGGTCTTCGTCATCGCAAGGTATGTTTCGCCTCCGTGGACAGCATTTAGAATAACACTAATCAACTCCGTCAATATTTAGTAAACCTAGGTAGAGTTCTTTGCTGAGAAATTTTGAGGTCCCTTGCTCACAAAACCCGCTTGGTAGCGAGCACAACCTTATGGGGGAAAATATGACCTACGTTCTTTTTCCTACGCACAGAACACGCGTATTATCGTAGNCAAAAGCCGGACAGGCCGGACATCGGTTATTTTGGCCGGACACGCAATCAAAAAGCCTAACTATGTCCGGATTTATCCGGACGCCTGGCAACCCTAGCCCCAGGAGCTATCTGGCGTGCCGTCGTCAGTTGCGTGCCTACGTGATTGCGCACTGTATGGGCTCGGCGTGCGGCAGGCGATCGGCAAGCAGCGCGGCGACGGCGCGCGCCAGGTAGGTCATGGTGCCGTAGGACCCGCTAGGCGCGCTGTCGTAGAGGTGCTGGCAGACGCCGGCCGCGCCGCCGCATACCAGCGCGCCACCGAAGCTGTCCGCCTTTGCGCAGCATAGCGTCGCGTCGCCGCTCACGCGCATCTGATGAAGGAAATTGCACTTTAGATCGTAAGCAATAAATACCGATTCACGGTGCAGTGTGCTTCGCGATAAATCGAGCGCGGCGAGGTAGGCGCAGGTCTACGTCATCGCATGGTGTGTTTCGCCTCTGTGGACACTATTTATAATAACAATAATCAACTCAGTCAATATTTAGAAAATATAGGTAGAGTTCTCTGCTGAGAAATTTTGAGTTGCCTTGCTCACAAAACCCGCTTGGTAGCGAGCACAACCTTATGGGGGAAAATATGACCTTCGTTCTTTTTCCTACACACAGAACACGCGTATCATCGTAGAATACCGACCTGATCCTCCAGGAATATCTGGTTAGCCTTGTGCACGAGCGCTTCGACCCCAATTACAGCGCCCAGCGAGCTCACGGCGCGCTACTCCACTACCATCGTCAGCACCATCAGTGCTTCCACCACGAGCTGGCGGTACTCTGGTTACGGGATCGAGTTCAGGACGGTCTCCACCGCCAGCGAAAACTTCTAAAGCCTGGTCCGTGAGCACGTAGAATTTTGTCCAATGACCCCAATCTACCCATCCTTATCGCTCGCGCGTAATTATGTTGCTGTCGCGCTCGCACACTCACTGCGGGCGCCCGTCGCACAGTCGCAACAGCAATATAATTACGCGCGAGCGATAAGGATGGGTAGCTTGGGGTCATTGGACCAAATTCTACGTGCTCACGGACCAGGCTTTACTTTGCTTAAGGTTCTTCGTAGCTTTCTTCCTCACAAAATACTCATACGGGTTGATCATGCCGCTGCTCTTGCGCATATGACGACACCGATCGCCGGCGCAAGTAAATACTACTCGCGGCTGCCTTTCGTGCCAGTTAGTTCGGACGCGCGGCGCGTGCAGTGGAGAAATGTTGATGCGATGACGTATGACCTATGTGCTACACCAACTATGGGGGGAAAATTGGACCTTCGGTCTTCTGCCTCAAGTACAGAACATACCACCGAGAAAATACCGACCTGATCCTCCAGGAATATCTGGTTGGCCTTGTGCACGAGCGCTTCAACCCCAATTACAGCTCCCAGCGAGCTCACGGCGCGGTACTCCACCACCAGCGTCAGCACCATTAGTGCTTCCACCACGAGCTGGCGGTACTCTGGTTGCGGGATCGAGTTGAGAACTGTCTCCACCGCCAGCGCGAACTTTAGCTCGCCTGACGTCATCTCTTGCGTCAGGTTTGGTTGCAGAACCTTGCCTTGGATGACTAGGCCTTGGCACTGTGGTAGAAAAAGGATTTATGAATGAGCTGTTTTTGTAGATTTCTTACAATAAGTGGATGCTATAATTGCAATAAAAATGTTGAGTTAATCACTCTCAGTCAAGTTTCTTTAAATTAATAAAATTAAACTAAAATTGCGTAAAGTCCTCGTTATCTTAGGATAAACACTAGCAACCCTATTGAAGATAGTAAGTTCTTGAATAAAATGCGCTTGATGATTGATTGATGGCTTTTGATGATTTCCATTTATAATACTTCCTATACAGTGTGAGTCACGTTAAAGTGTACATATGAAAATAGATGAAACTAGACCTATTTTTATCGACAAAAAAGAGGTCAAAAAATTTTTGAGATTTTTTTAATTTTTTTATAGAATTTTTTTTCTTCCAATTACTTATTGTAAAGAAAACGTAATAACTTTTAAACTAAGCGGTATATCCTAATAAAATAAAAACAGTAATAATGCTAAATAAAAGGCGATACTAAAAAAGTACATAAAATACACAAAAAAGGCCAACAAATAATAAAAAATGATACTTTTTGAAAAAAATCTGCTTTTAAATTCGTGTTTTTTTGGTTATTTTATAAATTTCTCCAAAAAATGCCCCAATAACAGGTGGTTTTTATTACTTTGTATTATTCTCCATCGTATTATCTTTGTAAAACCAAAAATCGCATGTCTCTATCCCTATCACAACATTTGCTATGATCGTTTGAACAAAGGCCTNAGGACTGTTTCCACCGCCAGCGCGAACTTTAGCTCGCCTGACGTCATCTCTTGCGTCAGGTTCGGTTGCAGAACCTTGCCTTGGATCACTAGGCCTTGGCACTGTGAAAAAAAAATAAAACCCTCTAGTTGCAAATAAATTAAGTTCTTCACTCTCAGTGGTTACTATAGTGATTCTTTAGTTCTAAAAATAGCAAAATACGTTTTTGCTACTCTATTTTCTTGAGAAAGAAAGCCTCGTAATCTTAAGGCGCTACCTCGTAAAAGTTTTCGGCCTCGCACACAGAGGGATAGAAATATGATTTCTCAGTGCGAGGAAAGGGACAGCAATAGCGCGCGCGGCGCGGAATAAAATAACGGAGGCGACAAAAATCGGAAATCATGTATTTATTGAAAAACCAAACACTATTTAAAGAAAATAACTCGACCAGTACTTAGAATATGTTATTACCTTACCAATATACAAAATTTGGTATTGAAATATTAGCCTATCTGCTTATAAAACGAAAAACCGAGTAATAGAAGGGTCATCTTTGGATTTTTTTTCTATCGAGAAAATTGTTTCCATTCATGTTTCGGCTTCGACCAGACACTAGATGTATTAGTCAACTATGACATATTTCAGAATAAGAACATAATTAAGTAATAAGAAAAGTACGATTAAAACTAATTCTGCGCTTCTTTAAAACGCCCAATATTCGCAAGGCATCACCTTAAGACTAAGTAAGTTTCTTAACTTACACTTGGACTTAACAGCAACTTTAGCAACCTTATGAACTAAGTAAGTTTCTGAGTAAACTGCACAGTTGCAACTCTATGGTGATAGGTGCGATAAGAACAACAATGATAGTAATCTGTATTTACCATGTGACAAGCAAATTAAAAATAAAAATAAACTTTTCAGCGTACCTTTTCCAAGACACCCCATACACGAGGATAGAAGTCTCGCGGCACTCTGTTGAGGGCCCCGTCCAGTCTGCGCCGGCGCAACCATTGCCCCTGACGATCCGGCTCTGCTATAGGTGCTATAAAAAGGGAAATATTTGTTTACTAGCTGTCCCGACAAACAACGTACCGCCTATATTTATCAGAAATAATGTAGGATTCAAATGGTGCAAGAATTTTTCAAATTGATCCAGTAGTTTCGGAGCCTATTCAATACAAACAAACAAACAATCAAATCTTTCCTCTTTAAGAACCAATAAATAAAGTGTAGAAATCTTGCCAATTAACCTGAGAAAAGATAACCTTCTCTCAAACATAATTAATTGTTTATTTACTGATAAACATTTCAGAGATACACTAATCAATAAAATGCTAATTATGCTTTTTCATTCAATGTATTTTTACAACATAAAATTGCTGTGTTCAGCAATGAATGGCTACTCACTCATGTCATCCATAGTGCCCTGAAGCGATTGGCCCTCCAAAACGATTTGTGACTTCTTGCCGTAACGGCTTGACTTGTTGCTGACGATGGAAAAGTTGCCGCCGCGACCTACTGCGGAAATGTAAGCATTCAAACAAATGAACCTATTATTATATTTCAAATGTTTATTGTTGTTGCAGTTTTAAAGGATAGGACAGACAATGAAAATTAGTTTATTTGGTTTTTTGGAGATTAATTTGATGAAGTTAGTTACAAATTACAAGGTTATCTTCTCTAAATAGGGAATGCTAGTATTAGAATCGAATAAACGTATGGTAAAAGGTGGAAAAAATCAGACAGAACAAATGTTTCACAAGGTATCTCATTCTAAACTTGAACATATAACAACAAGTAATAATACATATCTGTTATACAGACAAGGTACACGAATAATTATGTACATTAAAGGATCATCACAGGGTACAAAACCATACATGAAGAAGATTATCTTATGTGACACAGGACTCGCCTTTACTTTTGTTGATTTTTTCCTTAACAAAATGCAGGGAATTTGCTGCAAAGGAAATAAGTGATAGTACATAGAATAATAAAATTGGGAAATCTAATAGGCCATTGATTTTTTCCCAAATCTGTTAACCTCGATAGGACTGTAACATTTGATCTGACAATATAAAAATAAAATACTGAACTTAAGGCCCGGTTTCCACCAATGCAGAGCGGAGAAGAGAAATGTATCGGGCGGACCAATTTTTCTATAGACAATCATGGAATCATCGTGGAAATCATAAAATCTGATTGGTTATTCAAAACACATCTCCACTCCGCTCCGCTTTGGTGGAAACCCGGCCTAAGAAAGCAGTATTGGGACTTTTTTATAATTAAAAAATAATAACTTACCACTGTTGATAGCAAACTCCTTTCCGCTGAGAATGTGGTAGAGCAAATTCTTCATTTCAAACGGAGACAAATTGAGCAAGTGCTCAGATGCTTCCTCGCCGTTGCACGAGAGAGTGCGAGATAGCTCTGTGGCCATCACCTAGAATGTTTCAGTGACGAGTTTTTAATGAGAATTTTTAACGATAAAAGGTTCATGTCACATAATAGGTTAACCATTGTAAACAACTTGGGACCGAGTACCTAATTTAATATTGTGAATCATTTGCAACACAAGATTACGTACTGGGTGGCCTCAGCGTTAATGTAACCATGATTTATTAATCAATAAATTATTTTTCATTTTCAATAGAGATTTACATGACCGTTCACACTGCAGTAGCGTATGGCAAAGGGAGATTAACGAAGTTCAACATTTAAATTTAAATTCACCACTATAATTATCGACTTATTATAAAACAATCAGCTCGTTCATTTGATTTTGAAACTTATTACGAAAGACATAGAAAACAAAATCCATTGAACATTTTTAGATCGCTTCATCCACGAAGACGCGCCCCTCCACTCCCCGGTCGAGGGAATCGCGTGGTGCGGGGAGTTTGATTCGACCAATCCGAGCGTTATGTCCTCGAGTATGAAACGATCTTTAGTTTAAACTGTACATACGAAGATTTTTGTACAAACATACATAATAAAACAATAACTGATAACTACCTGAATAATAAGCCCCACCCTGAGACGTAACATCTCCAGGAATAGCTGCGGCTCCGTGCGGATGAACATGGCCAAATATACCAGCAGCTCTTGCGTCAGCATGGCCGTACTCTCGTCGTCTCCATACGCCTGTTGAAAATAGTCAACAAACTTAATCACTTTCTTTTATAAAACTAAGTATTAGGAGTAAAACTAGGTAGGTTTGGGCAATACTCACTACGGCCCTGTTTGAATTAGATGAGTGGTAAAATATGAACCTATTTCTAAAGTAAAACTTTTCTGCGTTTTTGGTACTTACCTATTATAATGCGTGATTCTACATTTTTTTTTAAACTAAAAACCATGCAGCATTCTTCCGAAACTTAAGTATGAAAATAATTTTAAAAATAATAATAAAATAAAAACTATAGCAGTAGTATAAGCCACCATTACCTGTCTGTGCTCATTCTTTTCGTGACGAAATGTCTGCATGTAACAAATTTTATACAACGTAAGATTAGGAAATACTCTGCTCAACAGATGAGGAGATTCGTGATTATACATCTCTATAAAGTGATAATCCATAACTTAAGTGTCACGTCATCAGAGGGACAATTGTTTAGACCTATTCGTTTTAAACATACAGTAACAACATTATTTCGTTGTCATAGGGGTGACTGGAAGAAAAATGTATAGCCTGATGTGCTGTCACTAGCTCTTATAGTAGTGATATTACCGCAGCAATAGATGCAGCGATTGAAGTACACTCTAGCAAAAAACAAATAACGCTCTGAACGCGTAAGAACGAAATATACGTCAAGTTAACACGAGCAAGGAGGTAGGTATATTGAAGTTCAAATCTGACATACGTACCAAATGGATGAGCTGCCTAAGTTCATTCTCCGGCAGCGGCGCCGTGATAGTATGCTCGTTGTTAGGCGGCATGCCCACCGTGATCTGTTTCTGTCGCACCAGCAAGTCTGTCACGGCCTTAGCGAGGTCCTCCACTCGCTTGCCAAGCATGCCGGCCGTATGTCTCACGAGGCCCCAAAGTTTCTGGGTGCAGGCCTTCTCGTATAACACCTTGAGTAAGTCCTTTACTGTCACGTTTTTGCCGTTTTCTAGCATTCCTGTGAGAACAATTTAATTATGTGTTTTAGTTTCATGTCAACTGAAAAACACTTAAACAAAACAATGGTAGCTTATTACCAGGTTGTGCGTTACATTTGAAAGATGGTCTAACAAAGGATAATCTTAATCACACGTAAACAATGCAGATATTCCTTTTTATACAACTCGATGTCGAAATCGGAAACATAACGAAATCCGTGACCTTGTTTAGGAAGTGGCGTGCTACTTTATCCGAGCTCCGGATCGGAATAAACATAGTTTATCGTTAAGCTTTGAACTATGACATTAGGCAAATATTAGTTTTGTTTGTGTAATGATTACAAAAATTATGATTCTTTTGTATTTAAATAGGCCTATTAATTATCAAGTTTATAATGGACGACGGCACATCAGATCTTTAACATCTTGTCTAGTCGATAAATAAGTCTTGATTTGCAACTGGTCTAGGCTATCGTCTGTTCAAGCTCTTTTGCACTGGGCTAGATTATGCAAATTCAAAGTATGTAGGCCCCTTCAGGGCGCCTATACACGTTCCAAATATAGCTTGCCCTACAACATTTCAGCTAATGCTGAGAACAATTTAAGTGGTGGAAGAAACTCACACCCGTATTCTCAAACGATACTTTCAACAACGCTATGCGAAGTCGAACGCACAGCGTTGATTTGAGCTAGCGCGGTTCGCACTCACTCAAGTATTATCTATGAATAGGTTTTTGGGACCCTGTGCGTCCACGCGCACTGTGAGACCTCATAGTACCTACCTCATGTTTGTGAATACGGGTGTCAGTCACATTTGTCAGCCACCAGGGTCACGTCCGTATTCACAAACGATGCTTGCTTAAGTGAAGCAGTAAATCGAACTCACAGCGTTGAATAGAGCTCTGTGATTGGTTCGTGTTCAATGTTTGTGAATACGGGCGTCAGTGTATTAGATAAATAAATAATAATCATTTATTGTTTCCCACAACCAAAATTAAAATAAAATACAGGAAACAAAAGGCCATGAGGTTCAGCTCAAGCTGCCTCGAGAGCAAGTCCCGGGCTGCGCTGTTTTTCAACCTTGCCCAGCTCTCTGAAGGTGACAGTTGGAGCAATTCGAAATGGTGCTAGCTGACATAAAAACTATGCATCACTATTACCGTGTTTGCCTGTGTGTGTGATAAATTAATATAATTTTTGGTAAAAAGCTGCTTACAAACCTGTGTTAAAATCAAGTCCCTGCGTGTCGACCAGGTACTGCAGTATGTCTCCCTGCTCGTCCAGGCTCTCAGTCTCACGCAGCATGGCGATCAATTCGTCGGTCTCCTGCTCGGCGTACATCGTCTGAGACTCCGACGTCGTTCGGTTACGCACGATCGCTAGGTTTTTGTTTACAATACCTATAAAACNTTTTTATTAAATATTACGATATCCACTTTCTGACACCACTATAGTATTTATATGAGTATGTTAACATGGGCTAGTCTCGGTTCATATACCCATTTACCTAACACCCTGTAGATAAGAATAAGTACTACGTTCTCTCTTTTCTCTTTATAAAAGCGTAAAAGAGAATGATACTGTCACGGTAACAAAAAGTCACCCGTGCGCGCATTGCCTAACTCGAAAGTGACGCCACCCTGTGATGTGCAAATATGAGTCCTCTTACCGCTTCAGCGCTCACCAGTTGGCGCTAAATGTTGAGTAAAAATTCGGTAAACCTCGATCTAATAGCCAGTGCAATCACAATCACAATGCAGAACAATCACAAAAACTTAAATTTGATATTATTATAGTTATAAAAAAAGTTTGATTTACCTTCTTCTTTAGGCGGCGATGGGGTCTGTTCTTTAGTGATTTCAATAGTTGGAGTGCCCGCGCCAAGACTTGTCGTTGAAGTTCCCCTAAAATAATAAACCAATAAATCAAATGTTAATATTTAAAACAATAATAATAAATGACTCTACATCCACGAGTAGAATGAAGGCCATTAACATGTCTGGGAAAAAAAGAAGCAAAGCTGATAGAACTTGCGACTATCGTAATAATAACTTACTTAGTAAAAGCTTTCTTCCTAGCTTCTTCTGGCGAAGGGCTGCGGCCGAAATTGGGGTCTACTTCTAACCAAGATGGCTTCCTTTCCAAGATAGGGCCGGCGTACTCGCCTTCCATACCAAGCGTCTCCGCTGTAAAATAATACATTATCTTAATATCATAATAATTATCTGGAAGGAGGTCATTCACATTCCAGACATTCTTTTTTTGGCAGCAAGGTTCTGGAGTGGAAGCACAGCGTGAGACCTACAAAGTGGACAGACGACCTCAAAAAGGTTGGCAGGACACTACCAACCTGTCAATCTAGAAATCATTGGGGGAAGCTTAGGTATATGTTCAGCAGTGGACGTCCTGTGACTAGAATGATAATGATGATGATTCTTTTTTTTAATAAATAACGTCGACTGGCCTTAGTAGCAGGCTTAGCTTATTGTCGCCGACCTCCGCAGCGCTACAGGATAACTACAGGGCACACTACAGGGAGGCTATCCTGGCACAGATGTTGTCTCTGCCAGTGTCTGAAGTGGGGAACAGAGGGGTCTATTCTGGCACATTCGACGGGTCAACTACTCACAGTCCACGTTGATGGAGCGCGTCTTCTTGATGGCACCGCGCACAGACATGCGGCGGCGCAGCGAGCGCGGGTTGCGCGCGCCGGCCGGCCTCGGCAATAAGCTCAGCTTGTTGCTGAACGATTTTAGTAAGTGTTCCTCTAGGTAGCTCTGCACTTGAAGGTTTAGCTCTGAAACAAGTAAGTATTTATTCAAAGACATTCTGACTCCGTTTAAACAGGTGTGGTAGCTTGTAGTTGGCTTTGATGGCACCTCAAGATTTTATCTGGGGTTGGCTTTGGCGGAGAGACCACCATATAACCCATTGGTTGTCCCTACGGCTGATGAGAAGATCAATGCATTAGAAAATAGTCTGTTAAATCACGGTTACGGGTTGACGACGTAACCAATCCAAAAAATTTTCCAGTAAGACGATTCATAAAGCGATTTATGGTAGTGAAATATATTGTGAAACAATGGTAATAGAACTAATGGGGCTTGACGAACTTGTGAGGGGCGTGACCCTAATAGATTGACTGACTGTGTGGTTGTGTTGATGTCTTAAAACTTGTAGGTGCTTCTTGGTCATAAAAGAATGACAAAATCGCAAGGACGTCAAGAGAAGTCCTAGTTAACGTCATACTTACTGTCAGGATACCCATCTTCTTGGCTGCCGAGGAAGCTGAGATTCGTGATAGCTGAGGTGCTCAAAAAGTCCCCCAGGTTGCCAAGAGTCACTCGGGTGCCGTTTATGTATCCCGACTTCAGTTTTTTCATTGTCGTTATCATTGCCATCGGGATCTTACCCTGATCTGAAGAATTGACACTTAAGTTTAAANTTGGCAGGCCACTACCAACCTGTCTAGAAATCATTGGGAGAGGCTTAGGTCTATGTTCAGCAGTGGACGTCCTGTGACTAGAATGATGATGATTCTTTTTTGTGATAAATAACGTCTACTGGTCTCAGTAGCAGGCTTAGCTTATTGTCGCTGACCACTGCAGCGTTACAGGATTACTACAGAGCTACAGGGAGGTTATCCTGGCACAGATGTTATCTCTGCCAGTGTCTGAAGTGGGGAACAGAGGGGTCTATTCTGGCACATTCGACGGGTCAACTACTCAAAATCAAAAAAAATCAAAATCAAAAATATTTATTCAGTTTAGACCACAAGTGGCACTTATGAATGTCAATAGAAAATAATAAAAAAAGAAAAGGTAGCCCTTATGGGGCACTTTACATGTCTCCTTATCTTTTGGGCCCTACCAGCGCAGTACTACTCACAGTCCACGTTGATGGAGCGCGTCTTTTTGATGGCACCGCGTACAGACATGCGGCGGCGCAGCGAACGCGGGTTGCGCGCACCGGCCGGCCGCGGCAATAAGCTCAGCTTGTTGCTGAACGACTTTAGAAGGTGCTCCTCTAGGTAGCTCTGTACTTGAAGGTTTAGCTCTGAAACAAGGAAGCAAGTATTAATTCAAAGACATTCTGACTCCGTTTAAACAGGTGTGGTAGCTGGTAGTTCGCTATCAAGGGCACCGCTATTTTTACTGGGTAGGCTCTGGCGGAGAGACCACCATATAACCCATTGGTTGTCCCTACGGCTGATTAGAAGATCAATGCATTAGAAAATAGTCTGTTAAATCACGGTTACGGAGTGACGATGTAACCAATCCCCAGATTTTGCCAGTATGAAGATTCATAAAGCGATTTATGGTAGTGAAATATATTGTGAAACAATGGTAATAGAACTAACGTGACGAACTTGTGAGGGCCGTGACCCTCATAGATTGACTAGCTTTGTTGATGTCTTAAAACTTGTAGGTGCATCTTGGTCATAGAAGAATGACAAAATCGCAAGGACGTCAAGAGAAGTCCTAGTTAACGTTATATGTACTTACTGTCAGGATAGCCATCTTCTTGGCTGCCGAGGAAGCTGAGATTCGTGATAGCTGAGGTGCTTAAAAAGTCCCCCAGGTTGCCAAGAGTCACTCGGGTGCCGTTTATGTATCCCGACTTCAGTTTTTTCATTGTCGTTATCATTGCCATCGGGATCTTACCCTGATCTGAAGAATGGACACTTATGTTTAAGACAATATAGTTGATATTTGAATTACATAAATAGCTTATAAGCAATAAACATGTTAATTGCGCAAGTATACACATTTCAATGGTTGTTAAGACTATAACGCCCGGATATACGTATAATATGCTATCGCAGAAGGGAGTTTCTAATATTATTAGGCATAAAGCATCCTATATCTTACGAACCCGATAAATCACTATGAGCGGAATGGATGGTTGATTTGATAGTATGATGTATGATCATAATATTGTTAGCAAAGTCCGGTCGCTGAGCAGTTAGAATTTCGTCCAATGACCCCAAGCTACCCAACCTTATCGATCGCGCGTAATTATATTGCTGTCGCGACTGTGCGAAGGGTGGCCGCAGTTTTTGTGCGAGCGCGACAGCAATATAATTACGCGCGAGCGATACGGATGGGTAGCTTGGGTTCATTGAACGAAATTCTATGTGCTCGGCGACCGGACTTTACGTGTTTACCTAACAAATACTGCGTGGCAAGTAACGTGATTGTGGGCCGGCCGAGCATCTGTTTCCAGCTCATGCCGAGGAAGGCGACGTTTGCGGTGAACGTGCTTGCGAGGAGAGCCGGGTCTCGCGACATGTAGTACTCCTCGTAGTCGAAGTTCTATGGCACACCCATGCGTTAACAGATAACACACCAGTCAGGGATACTATACTACTGTTGTTATGGGCGGGTACATTTTTATGAAGAAATGGTACCAGGTAAAATGTTGACAGATATATTTAGCCACAAATACACAATAAAATAAAGATGGCATTCATATTCGCTAATAAATCAGTATCTCGGAAAGGCGCAATTAGAACATTAATGGACACAAAAGTTGAAAGTTTACGTTAATGAAAGTATGTATATTAGAAAAAAAGAAAGAAAGAAGAAATATGTTACACTTATATTACAACTAAAAACTCTTACATACAAAGCAGAAGCATTATAGGATAAATACATAATACCATACAGAAAATGAGTAAGTTAATGGGTCCAAAAGAGCAAGCACAAACCAATGTAATTAAAATAAAAGAATACCTAAATATGTTTGATTCAAAGTCAATACAACAAGCGGTCGCCCGAGTAGATTTTGCCAAGAAGACTTCAAGAAATTAATTTCAGCTTTGAGCGTATCGACCATCAGCTCATAGTCGGAAGCAATGTAGAAACGCTTCATATCAGAAAACTATTAAAATAAACAAAACATTAGTAAATCAGATTCTAATGTTAAAAATGATAAAGGCAAAAAAAGAAGACAACTTAGTTTAAAAAAGAAAAAACATGCATACAAATTAGAGATGAAACGGATATCCGGTAGGCCCGATATCCGGCCTAAATTTACTATCCGGCCGGATACCGGATAGTAACTCACTATCCGGCCGGATACCGGATATTAAAAAAACGCGACAATTCCTATTAATAAAATGAAATACATTAATCTTTGAGGTAAATACCAACAAAATGGCTTATAATAATGACGGCTTTTATTTAAAGTCGAAAAAATTACAAAAAAGCAATATTAAGGCCTTTCAAACTAATTTCTTTTTCTGGGCTATTCACTCTAATGACGAATACATAAATAGTAAATATCTGTTAATGTCGAAATATTGCCAAATAAAATAGGCGATTTTTTTTTCACTGATGGTCTGATGACATGATGCAACTAATTAAATTTTCGCTATTCAATCACACACTCACGATTGCAACCGAGATTGAATTGATCTGCCTCCTAGACAAGTGGCAAAATCTGACATTCTATTCAGACGGATTCCATTTTTGAAAAGTGTGACTAGTCTAGTCTACTAATAGACCCACTAATTGCGTTCGTAGCACCTGTGCGGCGCTATACTCGTCACGACATGCAACGAGACAATGGGCCAACTATCCGGCCGCCGGATATCCGGCCTAGCAGCTGGCCGGATATCCGGTATCCGGTATCCGGCCAAACAACTATCCGTTTCATCACTAATACAAATGTTTGATAAGACCCAGCATCCATGCTAAACAAAAAAAATATGATTGTGAGCAGTTCAATTAGTAAACAGTCGCAGAATTACAGACACTGAAGAAGACGAAAATGACAAAGATAACAGAAGTTCAAAATTACGCAAAAATATTGACTACATAAACATCAGTACATCTATTAAAATTAATCAGAAATGCTAATCAATTAAATACTTGAACTTCAAACACTTACTTGAGGAGTGAAAGCAAAAATACGGTCATTCAAGGAATACAGCTTGCTAGTACTTAGAATACCAACATCACGAGATTTTCGCCCAGACAGTCCCAATTTTTTATTTCTGCCTGAAATTGAGATATAGGATCATGAATTAAATAGTATCTAGAATTTAAATGTAGTTATAATTTAAGGGAATATGTTTAGAAAGATATTATAAAGTGGATGGATAATGGATTAGTCACCTAAATATGTGTAGAGATGACTTAACACTCTAGCAGGCTGGACTTCGATTGGAGCCACTTCACTTATAGTCTGGACATGGAGGTCATATTCAAGTAACTTATCCCTGATCTCATTATCTTCAGCTAGGATAACAATTTGCACTACAACATCTGGTTTTTTCTCAGAACAAAGTCTTCTATTAAGTGGATCTAATTCACCAACTGCTAGAAAACCCTGAAATCAATTAAATATGGCTTAAAATTACACTATTTTGATCAATCAATATGTTTCATGGATCAGTATGAAGAGTAATACCTCTTGTAACAGTTTTCCCAGGATATACAATGACTGAGCCCAAATAAATGGACATCTCCCAAGGGGTATACGCTCTTGGCTTCCTGGTTCAAGCTGTTCTAAATCTGCTTTTTCAGCAGGAACTGAATATAGCTCTGGCACAAGTTTAATACCATCATCTTTCCTTATCATGATCTTCTCCAATCTTTGCATGTAATCACTGACATTACTTTTGTCACCTTGGAAACAGTAATCAAGAATGAGATAGCAAAAGAATAGAGGCCATTCACATTCTATATTCTCAAACATTCGAAGCTCCCATGGTTCATAGTACAGCCTATTTGGATCTTCCCTAGGGGTTTTATGGCCATCTCTTAAAAATCTCTTGCAGCCAAACTTTCCTTGTAGTTTTGTGACAATTGCATCCCTTGTTTTTGCAATTAACTGAGGATCATCCACAGCAAAAGCTGGGTAACTTATGATTGACAGCAGTCCTGAATCAAGTTCCTTACTGTTTGACTCCCTGGGCAGCATAGACTGCAGGACAGCCTGGCACTTCTGAGCCTCATCAGCCAGTACATGTATGACACTGGAAGGCCCTCCTCTAGCTCCAAAAAGATCTAGCTCATTCATAGCTTCAAGAGCTGCCTTAGCCATGCCAATTGAGCTAGCATTGAGTTCTGGAAGTCCATGGTTGGTTTTGTCTCCTCTCTCCCAAATCCCATAATCTGGTGTGCAGTAAGCTGATTCAATATAAAATACTAGGTTTTGAATAAAAGCTACTTCATCTAGGGAGAATACTATTTGTAGACCAGAGGCAGTCATCTGGGCTAGAATGAGCAAATACAGGGAGATTGCATCAATCTGCAAGTGCCCCCACTCATTGTCCTTGACCACAGTGCGGCCGGTGGCTGAGGAATACTTGGCGTGGAGTGAATCTAATGAGTGCTGTGTGCTCTTAAATTTTTCTACTTTTTCTTTTTGTTGCATCATAGCCATTAACAGACCTGAAATTCACAAGTTACTTTAGTTCACATTGGGTATGTGTTATGTATACTTTATTGAGAAACCACAAAAAAATTATGAACCAACCACCACCACTTATACTATAAATTAGTAAGTTCAAGTATGTTTCACAATACTGTACTAACTAAATAGGTATGTTTCAGGACAATTTTTTTCAGCAAGAATATTTTTCTTTTTGTGAATAAAATTGCTTATTCTCTAGTTCCAAAGTTTTTTCCAAACTCTTGAATAATTTTATAAGTTGGGAAATTGAGTGCCACTAAAGTTAATTTAACACACTAAATAGTATCACATTATATTACCTCTCATGAGTTTCACACAACTTTGCTCCAATTCATAGGTCTTGGCTCGATCTTCGTCTTGATCGGCGATTTTTTTGAACGCCATTGATAGCCCCCATACTGCCAGGATACAGTACAAGTTATCTCTGATCCACGCGTGGTCATTGTGAGGACTTGCTGGGAACAAACCAGTTACGGGCTGCTGATGGTCTAAAATTAACTTATGCACCACTCTCTGATAATAATCCAAGCGGACCCCTGAGTTACTGCGGGTCCTCATTTTTATCTCACTAGACTAGATATGTAACCAAACGGCTAAATCACGAATGACATTGAAAGGGGCATTTCTGTCGTCTTCCTAAATTAAAGATCCACTAACTGATTTGTGCTAGCTTTTTCATTAATTGGTAATTAACTTCGCAGTCTGAAATTTTGAATGTAATGTGTCATTTGAAAGTCGCAAATGTCATTCATTTGACACTTCACATCTTTTTAATAAAATGTCCACTCAATGAAATAGTGTACTTAAAGGACTACAAAAAGTAATAAAGTAAACAATGATTTTTAAGGGAAAAGTTCCAAAAAAATATTTAAATACCTACATAATATTTTTTTAATAATTTAAGAACATTGTTTAATATGATGATTTAGATATTCTGCTTTCCCTTGAATTTCTTGGCACTTATCTGACCCCTAGGCCACACACATCGCGATAACCTGAAGATTTGCGCTATCACGCGCTGATGCATATTGCATGCGTCGTTGTCGTTGTACTCGTTGTGCGACAAGCGGGATTATTCAAACTCGATTCCCAGTTGCCCCCGCTTATGTCACACTCACTTGCTCACTGGGGGCAACTGGGAATTCATATCCCTCTTACTTGTAAAAATGCATAGAGTTATTAACCCAGGAGTGGAACTGACAGGCAATCCCCTCTAGCAATGTGAGTAGACCAGTGGTTCACTCAGTTTATAAAAACTAGTTGCAGCGCTGCAGCGCCACCAATGACCAGTGTTGCCAGAAGGTTACTTTTGTAACCTTTTAGGTTACTTTTGAACTGCATTGGTTACTTTTAGGTTACACTAATGAAAAGGTTACTTTTAGGTGATTTTTCAGAAATTGTAGAATTAACTTTTACAGGTTATTCAGTAAAAAATATTAATTATGTCGAACTGCATTTAAACATGAATTTGATTTATTATTTGTTTAATGTTTTTCGATAATAAAACGCAATTTATCCATGAAACGTTTTTATACGACCGGTCACTTTTCAGTCTTCATGGAATGGTCAAAATTTCGAATTTAGGTAAACGATTGATGATCAATTGTATTCATTTTCCATACATGAACAACCTTACACAATCGCCTCTTCCACTTCAACTAACTCGATGGAAGTTAAAGAAAAAGAACCACTTACCAATGAACAATTAATAGATGAAATATTAAACAATGATTTTATTCGCAAGGGCCTTGTAGGCGCCCTTGTCGCTATTGGCAACGAAACGAGGGCAGTTAATAGTTCTATTATACAGGAAATTCTTATAAAAAGTTTCAAAGGGCTTTAAATGGATAAAAGTTTCATAAGAATCTCTCAATTTAACGTCGAAGGTGTTATTAACAAAAAGCCATTACTTATAAAATTTTTGATTGATAATGATATTGATATATGTTTGTTAAACGAAACATGGTTGAAAGAAAACAGTTCTTTTCGTATTCATAATTACAATCTAGTTAGTAAAATAGGTAAAGAAAAAGAAGGCCGGGGTGGAGTCGCCATCCTAGTCAAAGACACTTTGAAATATTCAGTAATAGAGCTTCCCTTTTATGATTTTCTACAACCTGTAGCTATTAATCTGCGAACTGGCATAGGTAATTTAAGTATTCTATGTATATATTGTCCACCACCTAAAGAAAATAGATCNAAGTGGGAAATCTATAATTTTAAGACTTTTTAGGTTTTTATTACGCATACTATTGAAATAAAATAATGTATCATAATAACTGTGTTTTAATGGGATAAAATATATTTTCGTAGGCAGATTTGATCCTTCCCAAGGGCGTGGAACTACGAAACTCAAATTTTCTTATATTTTTGCGAGTCAAATTCAAATTCAAAATCTTTATTGCATTCTATGTTGTACATAAGGTCTTAAACAATATATTGTATAGTCTCAAACATAGACCCGGTTTGGGCACAGCAACATTGTGTTTTACAAACATTTATTTATTAATTCGGCATGCATATTAATGTTAACAATTTCAGAATCTATTAAATTGAAAAAATCTTAATTTTAACTGGAAATATTTGATGTCATAATTTTAAAGATGTCAAGTTCACGATGTCAATTTACAATGTCAATATTTTATATAATAATAGGTATGTTCAATATAATAGAATTTACGTGGAAGTTTGCTAAAATTATACAATATTGAGTACACAGTCATACACTTAATGTCATAGCATGTCTAAACAAAGATAATAAATTAAAAATTATTAAAAATAATTGCATAATGTCATGGAATTGTAGTATAATGTCAATAATAAAAATTAATAAAATTTGTATAAATTGGGTAGATACCACTATGTCAAAGTTTATCTTTAAAATAATCTTCCAATCTATAATAACATTTTTGTAATAGCATATTTTTAAGGAGGAGTTCAAATTTTTTATCATTGATTTCTGCCTTTATATTTTGTGACAAGTGATTGTAAATTTTAATCGACATGACGTTTGGGCTCTGACTATGTAAATGTAGTTTAGATTCCGGGATAGTCAGTTTATGTTTATCACGTGGGACGTATCGGCGATGTGGTTGATCTATTACTTTTGTCGTAAACTTTGGATACTTTCGTACGAACTTACACTGCTCTAAAATGTATATCGACGCTAATGTTAGTATTTTATACTCCTTGAAGTAAGGTTCACAACTCACACGGTCTTTGATGTTTGCAATGACTCGGATGCATTTTTTTTGTAGGATAAAGAGGTCGTTTACTTCGGTACTATTTCCCCACAGTATAATTCCGTAGCGAAGCCACCCGTATGCGTAGGCGTAGTAGGCTGTTAAGGCCGTCTTTATATCAGTTGTTTTTTTTAGCTCTTTTAGTCCGTAGATAAAAGATGATAATTTTGAATGCAGTTTTTTTACATGTTCTTTCCAATTTAAGTGCGAGTCAATATTCAAACCTAAAAAGTTGAAAGTGCTTACCATTTCAATTTTCAAATCTTTATAAATAAAGTTAATTGGCAATTCCTTTTTTTGATAAGGTCTAAATTGCATGAGTTTAGTTTTTTTTANGTTACTACAATGGTCGAAAAGAAGACCCAGGGAAATTATACTTTTGACCTGGACAAGAACTTAACTTCACTTTATTTTCTTCCTATAAGTATTTGACATTGAAAGTTTTTATTTTCCGATAGCCAAACGTTTCTCAAATGTAAAGAGAGTGCTATTAGAATTAAATTACGCTTCAATTTTTTATAATGTGCCTTCATTTTGGCAAACAACAGTAATGGACATAACAAGGAAATTAGAAAAACGACTTTTGATTAAGTTTTTCTACGGTATTATTTGTAGTTTCTACTATTGTAATAGCAAAAACAAATAAAACTTTTATGAACTTTCCCATAAAAATAGTTTTATACAGATAGATATAAAAAAACATGTGTTCGCCTGCCTGGACACAGAAAATTGACTGTTTCGGCGAAATACCCGATACCGAATTTGCCCCTCAACACAGACGCGCTTTTTCGATTCTGCGATACGATTGGTCAAAATAGCTGACGTCAACTGTTAAAAATTCCCGTAATCGGGGTTCAGAGCCCCGATTACGGTAACTTTTAACGTTTCCAATCCAGATGCGCTTCATCGATTCTGCGATACGATTGGTCAAAACAGCTGACGTACGCTGTTGAACGACCAATCGTGGAATGAAAAACGGAGCGCAACTGGTGAAGGAAGAAGCGCCAAATGGCGCCAATCATGGNTTTCTTTGATGTAGTGAAGCTTTTTTGATGCAATTACTGTTTTTTTTAGAACCTTTTGATACTTGTTATAATAATTAATAATGATTTGATTTTTTGTTTGTGTTTTTAAACTTCTTAATAGTCTCTTATTATTACATGATATTTTTATACCTTTTGTTAACCATCCTTTTTTTTATTAGTTTTTAGGGTCACTTGTTTTTTGGGAATACATTTATCAAGAAGTTTTTGTAATACACTATTAAATGATTCATAATTTTCATCGATGTTTTTTTGAGGGTTTATTATTTCATTCCAATCTATATTTTGAAGTTCATTTTTAAAATTGTCCATGTTTCTAATATTAAAAAATCTTTTTTCCATTTTCCAATTTATTCCTTGATTTTTTATTAATTCACTAAGCTTTATTATGGTTCCCTTATGGTCGGAAAAACCTAAGCCATTTACATAACAATCACTAATGTCACTAAAATTCGTAAAAATTCAATCTAAACATGTCGAAGAAGAGTGTGTTACCCGTGTCGGTTCTTTTATTTGTTGTCTAAAATTATATAGTAAAAATAAATCGATTAATGACCTAGATTGTCTATTGTCTATCAAAGTATTAACGTTAAAGTCCCCTCCTAAGATAATTTTACGTTTGTTGTATTTATTGTTAAGTAATTCTAAGATTAAATTCATTTGCGTATAGAAAACTTCGGTCTCCCTACTATTCCAATACACGACTACTAATAATATATTCAAATTAATAATTGCTACGGCACAAACTTCTATCACGTATTCAATTGACATGTCCATTAAATCGCGTCGCTCCGTGTATTCCAAGTCGTCGCGCAGTAGGATGCACACGCCGCCGCCCTCGTAGTTGACGCGGCAGTATGAGGCGGCTAGGTTGTATCCACTAACGTTCAATAGATCAATTTTTTCCTTAGACAGCCAGGTTTCAGACACGCAGATTGATTGAAATCTATTTGGACTTTCTTCTATGAGTGTTTCCAAAAGAGTGGTCTTATTAGATAAACTTTGCATATTCTGGAAAAGTATTGTAAACGTGTTTNAGTTCAGAGACTGGTCATGATCGATGACCTTCAATCTATTTGTGAACGTGTACCAGAGTCGTTGGACGAGCTCCTGAAGGATCCGAAACTTTTCAAACCCTTATATACTTTCGTGGTTTCAACTCTGGGAACTATTTGAGAAGAGAAAATCAGTGAATCAGTTGGAATCATCAGTGCAGTGAACTCAGTGAAGTGAAGTGTCAAACACAGATGTGATGTCTCAAATTCAAACAAAAGTTCAACGGACTTCAAAGACTGGCTTAAAAGGGCTTGCTCCCAGAGCCGTGAAAAACTATATTAAAAAAAAAAAAACATCGCGATAACCTGAAGATTTGCGCTATCACGCGCTGATGCGCATGCATGCGTCGTTGTCGTTGTGCGACAAGCGGGATTATTCAAACTCGATTCCCAGTTGCCCCCGCTTATGTCGCACACTCACAGGGGGCAACTGTGAATTAATTTACAAAATTATCCCTACAACATAACAACACTTAAAATTATTACAAACTAATAAACAAAGTAGCATTATCTATTTGAATACGATAACACATTTCCACTAATCTATTTGATGAAAGTGGGCACCATTTAGTAGGAAGACTGGGGCATTTTAGTTGGTATAAATTGCTAGGTGCACCACCATCATAGTGGGGGCAACTGGGGTGACTATAAAATACCATGGAAAGAAGGAAAAAGAAGTAAATATGCATTATGTAATAAAAACACAAATTCATGGAACAATATTTATTTTCTTCCTTTGGTAGTTACTAATTTATTGCAGTTATAAAAGCTTCAAAGAGTAATTAAGTCTCTATCTAGTATGTAAAGAAACTTTAAGGTTTAACAAAAAGAAAACCACACGAGTGGGACCACGTGGGCGTAAGATAAGTAGGTAAGTAAATGTAAAATAATGTAAATAGTGTACATGTATAATATAAAATTCATAAGTAGCTTAGATTTTCTGGAAAACAAAATAAAAAACTATGTTATTAAAATATAGCATTAACAATTAATTCATATAAGGGCCGATTTTTCAATCGTCAGTTAACTTTTATCTGAAGAATAAACTTGTCATTTTGACATATTTCTCATACTAAAACTGTCAATGTGCCAAACTTATTCCTCAGTTAAAAGTTATCCAACGATTGAAAAATCAGCCCTAAGAATAGTAACTATAGTTATTATAACTACAATAACCACTAAAATAACATACTATGTTTTGCACAGATTTGCATCCAAATATCATAAAATATCACAACAGTAGTATCATGTTAACTGATCAATGTAACACATTTTGTAAATAAATTATATTAATAAAGGAAGACTTACTGTTTTGAATTCATACCATAATAGGTACTTAACAATTTTAAAGTTTAAAAAATATTTTGCTCACATAGGTATTTACACTAATACATAATTTTAAGGCACAATTGAGCAGCACCAATTATTGCTTTATTATTCTAGTAACTGGTTAAAGTTGAATAATCTGACTGAGAATTTTAATAATAAAAATTATTTTGTTATGCCATTTATTTTGGTATAATGGCTCAAGTTTAAAAAATTAGATAATTAGGTTTCCTCGAGCTAAAAGGTAAAATAGTGGAGAGTAAAATATTTTTTGGATTGTTAGAAGATGCCTGTAATCAATATAATTTACCATTTCAAAAGTTTAAGGGTAGTTATTAATATTTTGATTTTTCTCAGTCAAATTATTTTTAAAATTACAATTGTACCTATCTTAAATTCTAATTTAGAAAAATAAATATTTTATGTTATCAACAGTTATTGCATTTTTTGATTATGCACTAAGAAACAACCTTGGCCTTTACTAGGCTAAGCATAGGTATAATAAAACAAAGCTACATATTACAAGATATAAAAAAAGAGTTATTTTTATCACAACAACCAAGATTGGCAATGAGCTTTGTTAGGAATCCTTAGAGCTCATCAATCATTGTACATACCATCTAACAAGAAATCCATTCTTTTGTAATGTCTATTCTTCCAAGCCTCTTGTCCTCGGCGAAGTGCCATGTAGCCAAGAACAGCAAACATAGGTACCACCAGCATTGTTATAACAATGGGCATGACCAAATCAGGATGGCGACTGTGGGTTGCTGGTTCATGCTTCACACTAGGTGAAGGTAGTTGATCAGAAACAATTGACTTTGATGAACTCTCTGTCTTAGCTTTTTCTATCTGTACTCTTCGATCTGTTTCACTCAATGCTTCAGCTGACAACACTGCAGGTTTCTTAGGGCTTACTGTACTTTGCGTTTTGTTCAATGTGCTATCTTTAGCGCTCCCAACACTACTCGACGAGAGAAGAGTGGACGGCTTAGAAGATGGAGGTTGAAGTGATGCTGCAATTACTGTATTATTCGAAAATTTTGGGTCACTTACGGTGCTATCAATTCTCTCTGAATGATTTAGCTTGAATAAAGTATCTTCCGCTGATTCATATTGAACCCCTTTTCGAGGAACAATAGATTTCCCTTTCGAATTAACAATTTCCTTGTCCAAATTAGAGAGGTCAGAATGAACTTCCTTCGGCAGAGAAATTAAAGGCAATTCTGGTTTAATTGAGCCACCCTCGGTGTTGAGAGTAACGTTTGAATTATTGAAATCGATTAATATTGATTCAGTAGAATTTTTACTGTTGCTAATATTATTATTCGTCTCCAAAGATGTCAAAACATTTTTTCCACTTAAATGTGGAACAAATAATATTATACAAAAATATAATAGCAAATACATTTTAACATATAACAAAAGCTAGATTAATAATATTTATCAAAAATTGTTCAAATAACAATAACAAACTTAAAAGAAAGAAAGAAATGAACTATCGATTCGAAACGCGAAACGAGAGCAAATTTCCTAATGTTTCCTATTTTTTGATATTGACAGTTTTGACAGTGACATGACTGACATGTCAGCAGACTTTTTTTTTTCAATTGTCATATTTCAAACGAGCAAAGACTTTGAATTGCTTTGAATCTATAAACTACTAGCTTGATCCGCCCGTGGCTTCGCCCTCGTGAAATTTTCTGTTTCAAAAACCGGGATAAAATCTTTCCCGTTCTTTCCCGAGACTCAAAACTATTTCTATGCGTGCGCCATAAACAGTTGAACACCCCCAAAGTAACCCGGCCGGGCCCCGAACCCGATTGCGCTAAATATTTTCCACTACAATGCGACTAGACGACGAACGAAAATCACAAATTCGTATCGGGGTGTCGCTTTGACAGCTAGTTCAAACGATAACGAAACGCAACTGCTTCTTTGTGTAAAAGCTGAAAGAAAGCTACTTTTTCTCAAACTCAAGTCAAATGCCTTCACGCACGGACCTTCCTTGCTGTTTTTAGTGAAAAAATAAGGTGTTCGGATTTTTATTGGAAAGTGATTTAATCCGTTGTTTCGTCTTTGTTTGCGCGTGAACTTTATCGCAATACCGAATTTGCCCCTCAACTGTGCCCCGCCCGATTACGCTCGTATCGCAGAATCGAAGAAGCGCGTCTGTATTGGAGACGTTAAAAATTACCGTAATCGGGGCTCTGGAATGAAAAACGGAGCGCAACTGGTGAAGGAAGAAGCGCCAATGTATTGGAGACGTTTAAAATTAGCGCAATCGGGGCACAGTCCCCCTAGGCAAGTTGCACCTATATCCAAACCAAAGTTTATGCTTCACAACCACAAGTTGCAAAATGTGACAGTTTTTATGTCAAAGGGTGGTCGAAAAGCCTTTTTTTTGTATAGTTCCAAAATACTGAACTGTCCTATCGATGACATTGACAGCGGGGCGCCACCGTCAATACCGAATCGCTGGTTCCGATTTTTGCCATGTTGGAAACCATAAATTTGAACGATGGTAGCGCCCCCCTGTCATTGAGTTTGGCGGGACAGTTCAGCGTGGGTCATCTATATACTATTACGTGCTCTGCCCCCCTAGACAAACTTTTTGATCGAATCGAAAATCGAATCCGTCAAAACTCCATACAAAAAAGGGGCTTTTCGACCACTTTTCGACTGGTTTGCGATTATAATTTGCACTTTGTCTAGACCCACTGTGGTATGGAGTTATAGCCTGACCAGGAACATAAAAACCCTGGCACAGAGGCGCTTCAATTGCATTTGATAGTGCAACACTGAGTACAGTCGTACATGTGTTAAATTAATAGGCTAAATTTATGTATCAGGATTCAGGATTACGGGCTAATTTGATATTTTCATAAATTAACGAAAAATATTATTAAAGATAACCTGGTTTAAATAAATTAAATGAATCATCAATCGAGCTAGTAGCATTTATTTTATTATTCATCAATAATCAAATTCAGAACTTGAATATTCAACTGCAATGTCTGCTCATGAACGCTTCAAACTCGGTACTTCTTTCCCAATTCCATAAAATTCAAAACTTAGAAAGTGACAAAAAACTTTAAAATAGGTAGTTGAAACAGACTACAGCTAATTTTCATAGTGGACTGTACTATACGATAAACATGTCAGTCAATTTGACAACCTTTGTCGGAAACATTATTCAATGAAAATATTGTCCGAACCCTTAGTATTTCTCTTCGACAAATACATTAACACATCGTGAACCACTTTTCTTTCACGACTATAAAAATATTTTAGCAATTTAATTCACGAAATCAATTGCACACATTTAAAAAAAAGTTTGTTTACACTTTGACAACAATAGACTGACATGCATGGTGACATGTCAATGAAGTTTTCAGTTACTGTTCCCATTAAAAGAAATTAGTACCATTAGTTTTCCGCAACATGGCGAGGGTTTTTATGTTCCTGGTCAGGCTATACAACGGTTATCCTTGGTATAGATGACCCACGCTGAACTGTCCCGCCAAACTCAATGACAGGGGGGCGCTACCATCGTTCAACTATATGGTTTCCAACATGGCAAAAATCTGAACCAGCGATCCGGTATTGACGGTGGCGCCCCACTGTCAATGTCATCGACAGGACAGTCCAGTATTTTGGAACTATATGCTGAGCAACGGATTCGATTTCCGATTGGTGCCACTTCTCTAGACCCAAAGTGGTAACAACTCACTCATTCTCGTAATTTCATTCGCTCGTGACTCACTCACTCACTCACTCCCTTGTTTGACAGACGTCTGTCTGACGTCGTCTGTCAGTCAGTCATTTCCATCAAGAAGATAAAAAAAAATGTATAAAAAATCGTAGTCCACAGCAGTATGGTTGAAGTAATCAATCTAATTTTATTTCTATCAAGAAATGTAGTTTAAAACTGTATTCTGGAAGCGAAAAATTAACGAAATGAACGAATAAAATATAGTGTACAATGTGTATCTAGTGTGTGATCAATGTTATCTTTGAAGCCCAGAAATTTTTAGTGTGAAAATATTATTGCTGGTGAGTACTTAATTTACTATCAAATAGATTTAAATCTTTTCAACTATTTACCATTTTAGATAAGGTATTTATTGTTAGTTTTCATTAACTATTGCGATGTTATTTATGTGTTATTTTGATTATGAATTAGACAATACATAATTTATTTTGCTTTTAAAGTCTGCATTTTGGTTAATAGCTGATTTGAAATTTTCATTAAATCTTATCCCTCTTGTTTTCACTTACATGGTTAGTTATTCACTTTTGTGAATTTCAGCAATCGAATTCCTTCTTTTAGACTTATACCTTGGTCACACAGTTCAGATTGGGTTCATAGATTGGGTTTTACTCATTTATCATGATTTGATTGCATAAATAACACGTAAAATGTTGATAAATTTATGTTCTGTCTTATCAACAGACTTAATATGGTCAGCAACATATTCTCTTAAAAATGGCTTGTAAAATAAAGCACATGAGCTAACAATGAGTGCTCCAAGTGGGTGTGTTAGCTGCAATGATGGCTCTCAACAGTTCGACATTAAACATGACGCTGACTGCTCTGAAGGGGAGGATGCCCAAATCCGACTGGCGCCCCATGTGCAGGCATATTTGGCCCACAACAATCCCACCACAAATTGTTGCGGACTGGCCATCCCCATTGCTTTTGAAAGAGCTGCAGCTGGTACTTGGTGGAACCCCAGATTTGATTCCGAAATACTTGAAGGCCAATACCGAAGCAGTTCCTTTAAGCAGATACGGTTAAGATTCAGGTAAAACTTATAAATGAGATGCATTTCCTGCATGTTAAATTTTCCTTTGAGTATATTTGATGTTTTTATTTTTTCTTTTCAGATTTGCACTTTTATACATTTTGATATTTTCTATATCCTGGTTTGTCTACTTTGTGGGCCTTGGCTTGAATGGTGTGACAGTTAAATGGCCATTCCTTTGTTCTATGTTTGGTGGGGTACTCTTAATTACGTCTGTTATGCTGTTTGTCACATTTACAAATATTTATAAGATTTACACATTTAAGCTGTCCCTAGTCATGGCACTTGCTCTGTGTTCGCTGAGTCTCTCCCTTGTGACACTGACCACCCAGGTAGAATCAGCATCGTCCCATGCTGCAGACATAAGCCAGTCAGGTCACTTTACCATGTGTATCGAGATCTTATTGATTATATACACTTTAACTCCACTACCATTGTATGCTTGTGTTATCATTGGACTTGTATATTCCATTGTATTTGAAATTTTGAACATTGTATTGCACTTAACAGAACAGCAATGGCTAGGTCCTGGAATGTTTGTGAGGGTCCTACTTCAATTTTGTGCCCACATAATAGGTGTACATATTTACTTAATGACGTTTGTAAGAATGCGTGGAACATTTATGAAAGTTGGCCAAAGCTTGCTTGTGAGGAGACAACTTGAAATGGAAAAACAGTTAAAAGAGAAAATGATTCACTCTGTGATGCCTCCTAAACTGGCCAGCTGGTTAATGGAAGAGCAAGTGTTAGAATCTGAACCAAATCTCAAACCTCATGATCCACTTAACCCAAGAGTCTCAAATCCAGGGGCTTCAGACATAAAATCACTATTCAGACCATTTAATATGAGCTGTATGGACAATGTTAGTATTCTATTTGCTGATATTGTTGGATTCACTAGGATGTCCAGTAATAAAGGTGCTGATGAGTTAGTTAATATATTAAATGATTTGTTTGAAAAATTTGATGAATTATGCCAAATTCATGGATGTGAAAAGATATCTACATTAGGAGACTGTTATTACTGTGTGTCTGGTTGCCCAGAACCAAGACCAGACCATGCAACATGCTGTGTAGAAATGGGATTAGGTAAGTTCAATCATTTTTATATCTGGTACTAAACTGTCATAGCAAAGCCAATGATTCATTACACACTGGTCTATGAGTAATGAATATGAATTAAACAAATGAGAGCAATTGATATTATCACATCTAAACTTAGAGTCCATTTAAATGGCGGATAGAAGCACAACCTCTGTAATTATTTTAATAATTAATCCCTGTGGGAGACAAACAGGTGGTAGAGAACGGAAAATATCGCCCTTTTCTTTAGCAATCCTTTAATTATAGAGCTTGTAACAAATCAATAATGAATAAGTTTTACCTACATTTTAAAAAAGGGTATTTCTTGCGCTATAAGAATGTAAAATGACGTATAAAGAATAAAAGTAACTATTTTATTTTATATTTAAGGTATGATAGATGCAATTCAAGAATTTGATAGAGAAAGAGGTGAGGGCATCAACATGAGGGTGGGTGTGCATACTGGGACTGTCCTGTGCGGAATCGTGGGAACACGAAGGTTCAAGTTCGATGTATGGAGCAACGATGTTACATTCGCCAATAAGATGGAATCCACTGGAAAGCCAGGCCGCGTCCATATCTCCGAAGAGACCAGCAAGTTTCTCGGGGGCTCCTACGTTTTAGAAGAAGGAGAGGAAGTGTTTGGTAAGTTATTTATAATATTCGATTTGCCTGTAATTTGTTTCTCAATCTGTTGTGTTTGTAGCTCAATAAACTCTTGTATGTTTAGGTCACAAAACCTACTTCATTGAAGGCCGTCAGCTGTATTCCCCGTACGACAACGATCAGTGTCATACTCCCGCAAATCCTGTGAATTTACGCCTTATCATATCTCCTGCTGTGTCCCCTCAATCCGCTCTCTCATTTACCCACTCCCCGCCTCCCGTCTCTTCGAGAGACAATGACACGAATGACAAGCACAGTCCAGGGGTACATGATGTCAACAACTTCTTATCACCGAACCCATTCAATTTTCGTACTAAAGCTAGTTCACTGCCAAGTATATTAGATTCAGATGTCGAGTTAGACGAGAAAAGGGATAAGGGTTTCCCAGAAAGAAATGAGAATTCATCAAAAAGTCCAACATCTGTAGGTAAGTGTATTTGTTATGTACATCAACCGCGCATCAAGCTATTACACTGTGGTATCATCATTACGTAGTTAAAATAGGGGTGGTATTATAAGCCTAGGCGCAGATCACCGATTTTTAGTTGGCCGATAGTTGGGTCGGGCTGTTAATCAGTATGGAGATGTATGAAAGTGCGCACATTACACCGATTTGCTATCGGCCGATTCTTCATACAAATTAAAATCGGGCCCAACTATCGGCCAACTAAAAGTCGGTGGTCTGCGCCTAGGCTAACAAATTCAAATTCAAATTTTTTATTGCACGAATGTAGAGTATGATACGTCGTAGAATGTAAAGTGATTTTCGAGGTAAAGCTGCTCTTGATATACCTTGACACGAAACAGAAAATAGAGAAAGATTGATAGAATGATTCACTGCAACACAGACGAGATTATCTGCGGACTGCAATAACTCATCTTGCTCATGTGTTAGAAGATTTGTGTGTTGATGTAAACTCTGTATCTGTTTCGTTTGTTTACTTAACCATGCTGATATAATAACGAATTGAACTGTGGAAAAGTCATATTATCAGTGCGGTACATGGCACAAGTAAGATAAGATTATAATATGACTCTCATTGCTTGAAGGTGATGTCGTCTGTCACGGAGCTTAACACAAGTTCTAAACTATGACAGATACGAGTATACTTAAATTGATAATGATACTTTAGTTACGCGCAGTTTATCAGTTTCGTAAATAATTTTCTATATTCGGGCTACCTAAAACATTATTATTTGTTGAAGATTTAAATATGTGAATGCGCAACTCTCTTTCTTATTCAAACTACATACTGATTACACACGACTTGATCAAATTTCATCGATCAGCAATTCAGATATGTAGGATTTCGATTAGTTGTCGAAACTAGATACTTACGTACCGATAATTTAATGTTTTGTAAGAACCTACGTATATTTTGTATTATTGTAATCTTTTCCAATACCTACATATTAGCATCATACCATTACGTCGCGTAGATGTTTAAATAAAAATCAACTGTGTACATAATCATACACTCACGTTAACTTTAACAACTTATTATTACAATAATCCCACATCAAGTGATAATTTGCTAAATAGTATGTAAAACATCCCAAACGTGTGGTGTAGTTTACAAAATAAACACGCTTTTCTCGTCATCATGAAACTATTAATACGCCTGTATAGGATGTGGTTCCTTGCAGTTTACAATGTCTATATGATCTTAGCACGCTCGCTATTCTCGCTAACAATAATCTTCTAAACATTTTTCAGGGAGCTACGGGAAGTATACTAATAAGTTAAAAAATTGGAAAGTGCCCAGATTTTTGAGAAAACATTCCGACACTCCTTTACACGAGATGAAAAAACAGGAGTATAGCGATAAGACAATACACTTTTTGGAGCAGGGCGACGGGACCGGCGTTCAGTCTAGCAACGGGTATCAACAAGTGCCTATAGTAATAGAATCTCAAGACAATAAAAATGCTAGGCCTATACAGAGTCATAGTAAGCTGCATATACCGCAGATCCATGACATGGGATCTTTCGAGAGGGAGGTCATAGACATTCGGTCGTATCTGAGTCAGTCCAGGAGTAATATGTCGCCGTTTGCCAGGAGTAGCAGCTACAGATCCCAGTACGGGAGACCACACAACCATATTGAGGTGAATATCAGTAGTTAATTAAGTTTTTTAGCTGTTTTACTTCAGTTAGTAACAATAATAATATACAGATGCGGACGGAAGATAGGCACTCGTGTTTATCGCCTCTTGGATCGTGTAAACACAATGACATATTTACTTAAGCCAAAAGATGAAGTAAAGATACGAGAGAATTTGTGGCGAACCTTGAATTAACAGTCATTATTTATTGATTATCATGACGGGCTGAAGCCGTTAAATTTTGTCATAAATATTTGGTTTTCTGGCAAATTGAGTGATATCATGTAAGAGCAGATTTCATAACATTTCATCAGCCAGTAGTTTGCTTGAGTTTCGATTCTTTGGTTGCATGTAATGAAAGTAATCAGGCGTTCATCAATGTTGCCGAGATCATAAAATTATCTCGATAAATATTCAGCGACTAGCCGGCGCCGTCTATATCTGTAGACGTGCTGTTTTCATTTTATAACGTTAAAAAACGTGTTGTTTATTACTGCTCTATGACTGCTTTTCACACGATTTAAATACAAAGATCATTCATGACTTAACCTGTATATGGCACGTTACAGTATTATTGGATAGCATTCATAAAAATACAGCATAAGTACTCGTTTATTGTAAGAATGTATATATATGTAGATTTATGTAAGCATATATGCACGTATTCGTACGTGCATATATGCTTACATAAATCTACATTGAGGTTCTAACGCGTATATTTATAGCTCGCAGTCTGCCTCATATATTTCTTAATGTTGTATCGATTAAATTAAAATAGCTAGCGGTGATAATTAACCATAATATTATTAAATCTTTTAACAATGAAAAATACTAGTCATCAGCAAAACTTCTATTTCCCCCTTGTCAATAATTCACAATACCCCAAGGTTCACGAGTTTATAGACTTCACTTTGTATTTGGGGCTTATTTAAAAAAATAAATAAATCTGTAGGTGCCCGTGTGCCGCGCTCGAAGTTCGACAATAACAACGCAAGGGGAGCTCACGCGGCCCAAAGATCGGAAGCTCAACCTTCCCTTACCGGCGCCTCTGCCTGTCAGGCCGCAGGACGATGCCGTGAGCCTCTGCCCTTCAGTCAACAGCCGCAAAGACTCCGGCATCAGAAGCACCAGCCGAAGGTCTAGCATACAGCAGCAGGTAATTAGACGATCCATTTCGTGAGTCGAATCACGAAAAGGCGTATCTAACAAAATGGCGATATTGAGTTAAACACACCATGTTGTTAAAATACATGCAATTTATAACCTCAAAAAAGACCGTACCTAAATTCTTATTAGGAAGCCAGTATTGACAGGTAAAAAGGACCCGAAATGCATTTTTCCATACTTCAAAAATTTCTTTAAAGCTCACTATAAAATTGATAAAAATCAGTTACGCCTTTTTGTGATTCGAGCCACGATTTTAATACAAATCGTGGCTCGAATGACAAAAAGGCGTTCTTCTTCTTAGTGCCTCAGTAACTGAGCACTGGGATACCCAAGCGTCTCTTTTGCTCTTGCCAGTGATGTCTCAAGTATACAGATCGATGTTTACATCATCTTGTGGAGTTCAGTTTTATGCGCAAGAGCTGTAGCTCCCGAAACGTGTTTTGAGAATGAACTCACCATTTCTATTTCATTCTGTGAGTAATATTATGGTTCTATAGAATATAATATATATAGAGGTTATATAGAGGTGAAAACTATAGGCTTTGACCAACTACACTGTATCTATGCAATTTATATATTTGTAAGCTGTTTGTTTTCTGAATAAAATAAAATAAAATAAAATAAAATAAAATAATAAGAGTGTTTACTTGAACTCATATTCTATTCACTGTTTATTAAGTTAGAACCATAAAATTTTTGCTTTCTGTGACTGTATCGATCGAATTATTTTATGGTAGAGAAATATCTTCTTTTTAATCGTTATACTCATCATAACAGAGTGGTCGAAGTCGTCAGGAGTATAGATTGTTTAGGCGGATGTTAAAAATATAGGCTAATGTAATCACATTTGGATTACTACAAAATAGCGCATTGAAAATAGTCCTACTGTGTTCAATGCGTCTGCACGTGCTACTCAGTCAATCGAGCGCAACATTGAATTGCAGCTTTTATTTCGTGGGAAATAAGGGCTATTTCAAGGTCAACATTTTACGTTTGATTCGCTGATGTGTACATAATACAAACAACAGCCCAGACAGATTTTATCTTTATGCATGACTATTTAAAAGCGACTCGAGTTTCGAGTTCTTATACATATCCTACATGTATATTATATACAACTATACAAGTAAGTCCATTCATTTCAAACGTGAGGCAGCATAACAGTAATAAAAACTGCATAAACTTTTTACACGTAATTTATTTATAAAGAACTTGCCAACAGATTCAATGTAAACAAACAATAAAATCTTCAAGGCCGATGTAATAGTTTCGAAGGCATGTGAATATGTAGTGACATAATCTACAGTATAATTTATATGAAGTCAATTGAGCATAAAAAGGTCAAAGTTTGTAGTAAACAATACAGAATGCAACAGTTAATGGTTCTTTCATTGCATATAGTTTATAAGCATGGACCGTTTCTGGTATTGTAACTATGTTTTGTTTCCGCGCGTTTTGTGATTATCACTGGAATAGTTAATAGTTGTTTGGTATTCCTCAAACATATTGAGAACTTGTAAATATTTACAAGTGGTATTTCAATTTGTGACTTTCTGGCGTTTTTGATCGGGACGTTCTACAGTAGTCACAGTTTGACGCGTTGTTCTTAACGTTAAGTTAACGCTGATATAAACAAACATCAACATTACCGAACCAAAGATATTTTGAAAAACTATATTTACGTTAAATAATGAGTAAGGTGGTTATCACACTGCGCCGCGCGTGATTTCATATAAAAAAACTCGCGCGCAGACGCGTTGTCAGTGTGTTGTGCCGCGCGTGTTTTCTATACAAACTGAGGTACTTGCATACAATGATTAAATCTGTCGCCCCGGAGCGCGGCGCAGTGTGATAACCGCCTAATGTTAACGTGCTAATAAATAGGATATTAAATATAATTATTGTGGTTCCCTAGATATTCGCGTTGAACCACGCAGCGCTTGCCACGTCCCAGGCGGACATGATGCAGCACCGCGTGTCGGGCTACTACACCTCCAGCCAGTCGTCGCTGAACGAGCCCTCCCGCGCCCGCCTGCCCGCCCCCCTCAACGACCAGCAAGTGCAGTCCCTCCAGAAACTACGCAAGCAATCAGACCTCCAACTCATCCGCTGCGTCCAGGACAACGCCAGGTCAGGAGTCAACTATTTTGTCCAAAGGCCCCTCAACAGATTCACCCTCTCCTTCAAATCCGACGAAATGGAAAAACACTACAGGGACAGAGCCCACAGGAGCGATGACACCGAGGACTTCCCCCCCACACTCACCACGTCTCGCTTCAACACCGCTCTAGATATACTTGTATCCATGATCATATTCTTAGCTGTGACCATTTCAGTATTCGTATTGTACGGGGAGTGGCGATTCTCCGCGGGGTGGTTCGCCCTGTTAGCTTTAATTGAAATCACAGCTATCTCCCTCTGTATCTACAGACATTACCTAAAGTGGAAGACGAAAAACGAACCTCACATTACAGACACGATCAGGAAGTCTGTTAAAATATTTAGGCAGCTGTCCAATTGGTATCCGTGGCATCTATCTGGCAGTCTATTGATAAGTTTACCTATTTTAGCCGTCCTTATAAACTTCTCATGTAATCATACGACGTTAGTAATTTTGAAAGGAGAGCAGTCGTTCTACGTTTATCTGCTGTGCCTGAGCATAGTGCACTTCTGCAACTTCACCCAGATGTGTTGGCTTGTGAAAAATACTCTAGTTACGATTTATGCTGGTTTATTTCTATTCCTCGCCGTGCTCGGCTGTCCCGACTCTAATACTCAAATTATAGGTGATATTATAAATCCAAAGTTCGCGAATTTCTCTTCTTTTGTAAATAATATAACGAATGATTCCTCCGAAGATTGGTTTCAAGGTAATAGCAGCGTGGATCGCGTGAGTTACGGACAGCATGAATTGCATTTAACGGAACTTTATTTAGATGTAGCTTTGTTGTTAATGCTGGTCTGGTTCTTGAACAGGGAATTTGAAATTAGTTATCGTTTAAGCTTTTACAGTAATGTCGTCGCGAATCGTGACAAACAGAGAGTGCAAAACATGAGGAATCAGGCGGATTGGTTGCTGCACAACATTATACCGCGACATGTGGCAGATCAACTCAAAAACACTGCTAAATATTCCGAGAATCATAAGGACGCCGGTATAATATTTGCCAGTATAGTGAATTTTAATGAAATGTACGATGAGTCTTATTTGAAGGGTAAGGAGTACTTGAGAGTACTCAACGAACTGATAGCGGACTTCGACGAGTTGTTAGAAAGGCCGGAGTTTCAACATGTAGAGAAAATTAAAACTATAGGCAGCACGTTTATGGCAGCTAGCGGGCTCAACCCCGATCTGAGGCAAGTCTCGGACGACCAGCACGATCATTTGTACCAGTTGATGGAGTTCGCTTTAGAAATGCAGAAGGTGGTTGATAATTTCAATCAAGATTTGTTGGAATTCGATTTCATACTCAGGATCGGTTTTAATTATGGCGACGTGACGGCGGGTGTGATAGGGACTACCAAGTTGTACTACGATATCTGGGGCGACGCGGTGAACATAGCGTCTAGGATGGACTCTACGGGCGTGGTGAAACGCATCCAAGTCGGCGAGTCGTGTATCCCTGTCTTGTCCAATAGGTACGAATTCGAGCAACGAGGCAGCGTCTATGTCAAAGGCAAAGACAACATGAACGTTTACCTGGTAGTCGGAAAGAAGGAAACATAGATAGTAAAATCGCTCGTATGAAACATAGAATCTGTGATTTATATTTTATATATTGTATTGATAAATGTAAAGAACCCTATTTATTGTGTGCAGTGCATTATTGTAGAAGTAAAAGCTTGAAGAAATACTCTGTGTTGTAAGGCTCATAATGTATATTATTAATTTATTTTTATTCTAGCAAGGTAAGAATAGAAAGTATACATGTAATTATTGAAAAGTTCTGTAGTAATATTATTAGAAGAAAGTGCTAAATCTCCTTGCCTATTTGATAACGTTAAACCTGTGACCAGTGCTCTAGTCTCAATTGAAATTTATGACGTGGTGGTCTAGTTTTTCTGTAAATTAACATTTTGAATATAATGAAGCTTTCCATGTCTAAAATGGTAAATGTTATAAGTCATGAGAAGGCAGTGTTCACAAAAATATTATATTATTATTGTGCAAAGATTAGACCACCTCAGTGATTTGTATATATTCGAATATACACTTTTCTGTAATGTTATTCATAAAAGATATATTTTGTATATAAAAATTAATATTGACCCATTTGGGAATAGCAAATTATATCAGGTTATAAGTACATAATTATGATATAAGTACATATTTATTTATACATACAATTGAATATGCATAAACGAATACATTGGTACTAAAATTTTGTAGTTGGTAGATTTGGACTAACAACCATACTGTACGTAATAATGTGTAAGGTATTGATAGTTGTTTGAAATTTGTACCCAATAGTTATTCGTAGTCGATGTGTGAGTAATATTTTATTCTTTGACCCATTTTGTTACTTTTCTTAGTGTTGTCGCGTCCTTCGATTTTAGTTTAAAATAAAATAAATACATGCACAAATATACTGCTTGCATAAAATATATTGTTGAAAGAGCACAATTTCATTGTAATCTATGTATTTTTGACCATTGATCTTTTAGCTAGATTTATGTCTATAGAATATTGTTATAAAAAGCATAGTAGAGCCAGTCAGCATTTGTAAATGAAGTTATTAACAGTAAACATTGGTTGGAACTCATTAACTAAACATGACTCAATGCTTTTTATAATATCTTATTCCATTAAAAGATTCTTCTTATAATATAAATCTAGTTTTTATGACAAGGTAATTGTGTTAATTGCATAGATTAAATAGTGCTGCAGCCAAGGCAAACATTGTTAGAATTTGCTACGCATTTAATTACTATTGTGTATTCTAAATAACCAATTAGTTAGATTGTCCAAGTTACTAAATCTAAAAGATTTGTACCTAAAGTAAATTAGAATGCATTATTCTCTGACATGAACGGTGATCTTCAAACTTATGACGAAAGCCTTATACATTCCACTTGTATTTAAACTATTGCCTTCAAAATGTCTATTTTATAATCTAGATGAAATTTTTAAATTGGCATTTTCATAAATAATAGATAATGGACTATTTACAGAATATTGGACCAAATCAGGTGTAATATTATAAGCTCTCTTATAGTTAATTATGTATTCCGATTTTTATCCCTTTTTGAATAAATTGTGATATCCTACTTATATTAATTATATCTATGTGTAAATATAATTTGTTTCAATCGACCTGGTGTAATGGAAACATTTATAAGGGCCGTTTAAAAGATAGAAATGATAAGGTTTCGCTAATATATGGTTGTTTGATTTAGGCTATATTCACGTTGATACTTGCTGGGCAAACTTGGTTGTAGCAATGTGAACATAAAGTTACTCTTTTTACAACAGGGAACAGAAAATGGTTTCAATTGTGATTAGTGTTTTTTGGAATACAAGAATTATACGAACGTATTTGTAAGTTACTATACTGATGTAATTTTGAGTCCTTTAAGCCAGCTTGTTTGAAACAAATTATGTTATGTAAAATGTATACCTTTATTTATTTGAATTTTATTTTATCATGAATTAAGCATGCGTCTATTTTATAGTCAAGTTGTTATAATTTCTGATATGTTAATAATGTTACTTTTGTAACCCCTATTATTATTTTTTCTGTTTGTGTGTACGAGTTATGGACAGTTTTATTTATTGAAATGTATATAGTTGTACGTGGTTTTGATGTTAATTTATGTTGTACGTAATTTAAATCAAAACGAAGATATTGTAATAAATCGAAAATGGGAAATATTATATTTATTATTTATTCTCAGCGAAATATTGAGAGACCTATTAATTAAATGTACGAATATTTATATAGTATTTTGAAATCGTAGTGTGCTTGAAAGTGACTGCTATTTGTACCTATGTATTAGTTTAAAATTGAATGATTACTGTTTGAGGCTAGAGGCCTTTTGAAATCAGTGCCATGCAAGACTTAGCCTACCATTCCTATTTACTGATACACGTACCAATATTGCGCAAAAACCTTTTGTACTTGTAAATATTTTATGTGAAAGCTTTTGAATATTGAGAATGCCGTTTTGTTGCATTCCTAAAAACAAATGACTAAAGAATCTTACGCGAATGGTCTAATTCTCCACATTCAGTCTACTTTAGTAGTGTACTTAGTAGGCACAGTAGTCTTCAGCAACTCTTTAAATAATGTTCCTCGGTAAAAGCTAATATAGTTTTTTCTAAACGTGCATTACCTTGCTCAATGGACTGTCTCTATTTCATTTTTCACTTTTTCCGTAATTAAAAACAAAATAGATTCACGATTGTCGAGTTTTATTTTAATTATCTCTAGATTACCTGGTAGATAAGAACAAGATAAAGTATGTCACTATTATTTTATTATTATTCTTTAGTAAATAATTTCATTAATTTAAATTACATAATAGTTCTCACGTGATTTTCCTTATTTTTCACGGAAGTCGCAAATGCGGAATATAGTTTACTACTACTATTTTGAACCTTATTGACAATTAAAACATTCCTAATCCCAATTAATGAGAAAGGGTATTGATAGGGTTGTCGCTCCAAGCAAAGTCGGCACTGGAGAACGCATAGATCATCCAGTAGAACAGGTTGAGAAGCGCGAACGAAGCAGGAAACAGCACTCGGGCAGCCCTGTCGATGTGCGACACGCTGTTGATGTGGCCACGACTGCCTGGAAATTACAATATACGTAGTTAGCAGGGTCGGAGATAGGATAGGGATGGATCCATGTTCGATGGACCGAGGATGTCAAGTTGTTGGATGAAACTAGGGAGATCGTGCCAATGGCCGTGTAATGCCATTGGTTGATAGTGATATTATTAGTCCCCTAGCTCCTATTGCAAGTGTATTTCAGTAGTAAAAAAGTCGTTCAGTCTTCATCCGAACTGCGATTATGAGGTTGTTGAGTGTCAGCTAATCGTTTGATTCTCGTACAATATAAATTTCCGGCGTTTACCCGTGGTCCCCCCAACATGTCACCCTGGTGGGTNTCGGTTGGTAACCGAAAGATACCAGGGGGTGCCATAGGACTTGTGACGGGGGGGGGGGGGGGGGGATCCCCCCGGGGGGTCTTGGTACGTGAAGAAGTTGGTAAAGTGGCCCATATTCGTTTCAGCTGCCTCTAGTAGTAGAGCGACTACCTATGGCGCATCTATGGCGACTTTCAGTTTGCGTCAGACGATCTTCGGCACAATGCCCCCCTGTCTCCATGGTAGCACTCTGTGCTAGACGTAGTACATAGTGTAGAAGTTGGTTAAGAGTCCGTACCCGCCTCCAGCTGCCTCTGGCAGCGGTAGCGGTCATCTCCAGCAAGGCAGTACAATAGCTGGCGCCAGCGCGGCACGCGGGTCTCGGCCTGCGTGGTGCGCTCCATAGTGAGCCGCACCATCTTGCTAGTCTAGAGGTTGGTTAAGAGTTCGGACCCGCCTCCAGCTGCCTCTGGCGGCGGTAGCGGTCATCTCCAGCAAGGCAGTACAATAGCTGGCGCCAGCGCGGCACGCGGGTCTCGGTGCTATGCTCGTAGTGATTGAACCAGAAATGACGTGATCCGCAGGAGAACCAAAGTGACTGACATAGTCCGCAGAATCGCTAAAATCAAGTGGCAGTGGGTGGAGCTCGTAGCTTGCAAAGCTGATGGCCGCTGGGGCAGAAAAATTCTTGAGTGGCGACCACGAGCTGGAAGACGTAATGTGCTGCAGACCCCCACTAGGTCGACCGACGATCTGGTGAAGGTTGTAGGAGGTGCCTGGATGCGGGCGGCGCAGGACCGGTTGTTGTGGAAATCCTTGGGGGAAGACCTTTGTCCAGCAGTGGACGTCATTCGGCTAAAACGAACGAACGATGATCTAAAAAAAAACCTAACTGCGTAAAAATGAACAGAAAAAGATAGAAACAAGACAACTTGTTCACAAATGCAGACGTAGGCATCATCAGTGACTAAATGTTTTGTTGGTGATGTGTATTTGATGCCTCCAACTGCATTTGTGAACACCAAGTTGTCTTGTTTCTATCTCTTCTCTTCGTTTTATTAATGAATACTCGAATGCAACCTCTACTTACATCAGGTTTCAATGTTAAAATTGTCAAGTTACAATAATATTACTGTCGTGTTTATTCTTAAATGTACCTTACAACATACACGACATTCCATACTGTGAAATTTCAACATTGTAAGGTACAGTCAAGCTCGTTTTTTTTAATGTAAGGGACATGCTATCTTTTAAACTACCCATTTTTCGAAAATTTGGCGTTTATATTATGAAAGAACAGAAAATTCTAAGAAACTTTGCCATAGAAACTATTTAAATCGTAACATCACATAAAAAGATATTGAGGTATAAAGAAAAAAAAAATCGTTTTTTGGCTCTCCTGAAAAGTCGTGTTTTGTCCCTTACAGTAATTGATATTTCCACTATCGATAATACTTAGTGGTATTACTGCTTTCAAAACGTGAATATAATAAGAACTGGCCCCATAGCAGACATTTTCCTACATCTAAAGGCCTTTTGAAATATATATTGGTTATGGCTATTGGAGCGGGTACCACTTTCCATACATTTGTGCCCATCATCCTTTACTTTCAATTTTATTCCAAGAAGAAAATTTATTTTATTTTATTTCCAATTATTTTTTAATTAAACTTGATGTAAAAAAGAATAGACTTTCTATTTTATTTTATCGATTTTTGTGACATGCAACGTTTACCACTGTGCGGTGGGACTATGGTTAAAATAAATTACCCGTAGACCCACTGGCAAAAACTGTTCAGAACGGTGGGACAACGGGTAAAAAAAATTACCCGTGGACCCACCAGGGGGACATGTTGGGGGGACCACGGGTAAACGCCGTTCTAATCATCTTCAGGGAAATCAGATTAGAATTTAATTTTACAAGATGTTTACAAAAAGATTTTCGTGTATAAATTAACTCAATTCTCAAGGGTGCCATTCGTCAATTAAGGTGAAAATCGTTTAATTAGGTGGGGGGATACTGGTTTCCTATTGCTATTTTTGTTATGGTAGAGTTAGCCTGACCGTACCGTCAGGCACATTGTTTCGCAGTCTTGGTACGTGAAGAAGTTGGTCAAGTGGCCCATACTCATGAACGTCAAGATGACATCACGATGTAGGTACTCATGAACGTCGTTGTAGCTGCCTCTAGCAGTAGAGCGACTACCTATGGCGCCACTATGGCGATTCTCAGTTTGCGTGAGACGATCTTCGGCACAATGTCCCCTTGTTGTCCATGGCGGCGGTAGCGGTCGTCTTTGGCGAGGCAGTACAGCAGCTGGCGCCAGCGCGGAACGCGGGTCTCGGTCTGCGTGTTGCGCTCCATAGTGAGCCGCACCATCTACATAGAAGTAGGTCAAGTGGTCCGTACCCGCTTCCAGCTGTCTCTGGCGGCGGTAGCGGTCGTCGCCAGCAAGGCAGTACAATAGCTGGCGCCAGCGCGGCACGCGGATCTCGGTCTGCGTGGTGCGCTCCATAGTGCGCCGCACCATCTACATAGAAGTAGGTCAAGTGGTCCGTACCGGCCTCCAGCTGCCTCTGGCGGCGGTAGCGGTCGTCGCCAGCGAGGCAGTACAGTAGCTGGCGCCAGCGCGGCACGCGGGTCTCGGTCTGCGTAGTGCGCTCCATAGTGCGCCGCACCATCTACATAGAAGTAGGTCAAGTGGTCCGTACCCGCTTCCAGCTGTCTCTGGCGGCGGTAGCGGTCGTCGCCAGCAAGGCAGTACAATAGCTGGCGCCAGCGCGGCACGCGGGTCTCGGTCTGCGTGGTGCGCTCCATAGTGCGCCGCACCATCTACATAGAAGTAGGTCAAGTGGTCCGTACCCGCCTCCAGCTGCCTCTGGCGGCGGTAGCGGTCATCTCCAGCAAGGCAGTACAATAGCTGGCGCCAGCGCGGCACGCGGGTCTCGGTCTGCGTGGTGCGCTCCATAGTGCGCCGCACCATCTACATAGAAGTAGGTCACGTGGTCCGTACCCGCTTCCAGCTGTCTCTGGCGGCGGTAGCGGTCATCTCCAGCAAGGCAGTACAATAGCTGGCGCCAGCGCGGCACGCGGGTCTCGGTCTGCGTTGTGCGCTCCATAGTGAGCCGCACGGCGCCGCCGCCTGCCGGCGAGCTCGGGGACGCGCCGCCGTCTTCGTGGCTCGCCGCTGGTAAGGAGAAGCTCTGGAAAGACGCGAATATTTACTGACGTTGAAGTTAAGTAAATAGAGATAACTAGGTATTAGTGAAAGTAAAAAAGAATAAATCGTTATCTTAAACTAATAAAAGGTCTGGCGCAGTCAGTGCATGAGGTATGGGCAGCCACGGGAGGGGTGACACTGGCACTAAAACGTGACAGAGCATATAAATCGTTCGTCGGCCGTTTGGTGTAGTGGTTCAGAACGGACTACTATGCCGAGAGGTCCCGGGTTCGATTCCCGGCCGGGCAGAAATTGAAATGATGAATTTTAATTTCTGTGAGGGGTCTGGGTGTTTTCTATGTATAATATGTATGTATTTACAAAAAAAAGTATTTAAGTATGTTTATATCCGTTGTCTAGTACCCATAGTACAAGCTTTGCTTAGTTTGGGACTAGCGGCGCAGTGAAAAATGTCCAAGGATATTTATTTAAAAAAACAGAAGGAGATCTGAAGTCTCGCTGATGTTTGACGATACAAAACACTCCCGTGTCGCTCCCATACCGTCACTGACTGGTTATGCGCTAGACGTTTTAAACGTTTCTAATTTTCAAACTTTAGTGACTCTGCACTATCAATTGGTATTGATGAAGTTTCTTCTACAAACAGTGTAACTGTAAGTAGTTCTGACTTACATAGTTGGTGACGGAGCGAGCCGAGCTGCGCCGGCGCACGGCCAGCTGGCGCGCCGCGAACGCGTCGCCCCCCACCTCCTCTATCAGCTCCTCCCATTCCGAATCGTCTATCACTATCTCACCTGAACCGACCTAGAATAAAATATACAGTTTCCTGTCTGAAATCAGTTAATTTTATATCAATCATCAAAGCCAGAAGGAAAAATTCTTTAAAAATAACTGCCTAAAAAGCTTTTGGAGCTATATGATTCCTTTACGTTTGTCTAAAAATCTAAGGAAACAGGTTGACTTTCACGATAGCTACTCGTACTTTGCTTATGAAAAAGTAGAGTCGCAACGTAACTAAATTTTCTGCCCGTAAATAAACGCAATAAATATTGACAATAATTTGGTGCTGTTCCCATAGTAAAAGTTACCTATTTCTGAAAAAAAAAAAAAAAACATGATCAATTTATGTAACAAAAAGGCTGCATCCATTCGTTAACTTTAGGTACTTACCTTAGTAAAATAGTGCACCCCAGCAAACTCCAGCAGCGTGGCGATGCAGTAGAAGAAGCTCATGAGTAGGAACCAGTCGAGGGCCGTGGCGTACCGCACCTTGGGCAGGTCGGTCCGTGAGTCCAGGCTGATGGTGGACAGCGTCAGGACAGTGGTTATGCCCAAGCCCACTCGGTCTGACGTTGCCTGACAAGACAAACATGATAATAGGAGCAGTACAATTTAGTTACATAANTAGTAATATGTGTATAAAGTTTTTGTTACAATCGATTTGGGACTCTACATTCTTTCGGTCGGATTATAGAAATCCCCATCATACTCTCTTGCAAGGACTATTTAATTATGTAGGTGTAGAGACACTATAGGCACGTAATTTCAGGCTAGGAGAGGATGTTTTAACAATTCAGGGTAATTTGTTGTTAAGATTTGGTTAACATCGGTCAGATTTAGATAAGGAAACTGCATCTTGCACGAACTCGGTATTGAGCTGCGTGTAATTTTGAACTTTAACTAAGTAAGTAAGTAGGTAAAATCCGCACCAATCGTGCTGCGTGTTACACACCCACAGGATTAGTCCATGCCACAGGTCAATCACCATTGCAACTTAGGCCTAAAAGCGATTCCTTGTACCCGAAAACCGAGAGAAGCACGTGTGTAGTAAGGAACGGCTACCAAGGCTCACAGTAACATCACGTTTAAATAGTATCAGCTTAGCGAAAAGAAGAGCGACAAGAGTTACCTTATATGTAGTAAGTCAAAGACACCACAGATAGATATCTACTCTTTATTGCACTTGTTTTACTTACTTATCTATGATCGATGATTAACATAATAAAATCAATAATGAAATAAAATAATAATGCAAAGCCATTTATTTACCTCACGATGAATCCAAAAGGACACCCAGGAGAGTACAACGATGAGGATACAGGGCACATACACCTGGATGAGGAAGTAACCCGTGTGCCGTTGCAGGTTGAACGACACCTGGAGCACTGAGAAATCCCCTAGAACAGAGAAGGCATCCGATGTCTTACTGACGAACTAACCGAAAGATCACAATGATTTGCACAAGCAGGTAAACCTGTAAGTTATTTCATAATTTAAAAACTAAATAAATTACCTACCTCCCAGTACAATACATACCAAATCATTAATATGCTCTTAAATTAATAAATTGTTTTTTATCTAGAATATTGTATGACCATTCGAACATTTATTGACCATTCAGTGAATGAATATTCGTTTTATCGGGTTTGATAGATTCTATAAATCATTGACCATTTCATAAGACATTCAGTGAACCGTTTTAGCAAATGTTGATATCTCATGCGTAAAAGCCGATTCGTGTCATCGAGCCAGGCCGAGGATCGCGATTTTTGATACCTACCTACTGTTTGTCTGATATTGCTTTATGTGCTCCTGACGCGAAAAAAGCAAATCATATTTGAAGGAAACCATTTGAGGTCTATTTTCGGAGGCGATTTGAGATAAGCACGATAAATGTGACGTTGGAATTTTCGATAAACGAGAGATGTTAGATCTTGGAACACTTACGAATATTACGAATGAATAGGTAAGACGATATTAAGACATACATTTCACGGCTTGAGTGCAAAGACTATAGAAGTTTTTAGTTGAGTGGGTAGGTGGTATATTTTGAAACAAGTAGTAGGTAAGTACCTCCTTTTATGAGTATGCAATAGGTACTCATTATTAAACTATGATAGTACTTAGAAAAGCCACTAATACATTATGTCATGAACGGACCGATTTTACCTACTAAAATAAAAAGAGAACTTATCTTTTCATATATCACTTTAAAGATTTGTAAGTGGCATAGGAAATTTCACGGGGCTTTAAGGTATTTTTGGGTTACGTTTCAAGAAAAAAAAAGTAGGAAAAAGAGAGCGAGGGAGAGGTCATTATCATATTATTTATGCCCGATCCTCCACTTTGCTTTTGACATAATTACGAACGCTACATAAGATTTTCCTACTTACCCGTAGGTAACAACATTACGCCTCCCTATAAAACACATTTGGGTAATATGTTCTATAATATTTCCATATCTGGGCGCGTATAGGAAATCACATTAAGCTGTAAGCGGATAAAGCCGGGGCCCGCGCTAGTGATTAGTGGAGATGAAAGCTGTTATGAGAGCGCTCGGCGGCAACTCGAGAGCTTTCGCCCGCCTCCAATATTGATAGCGTTAACACATTTTTCAAGTTTTCTTAGAATATAATTAAGAATGTCTCGAAGTACCTTTTAAGTAAGGTACATAGCTCGTGTACATAAGAGCGGGCCTGTCTTTCAATTAATTGAATTGGCTAAACATTTACCCAGCGAGTGTAGGTAAAGGTTGTCCATTGTCTGGGGCTCGAGCGGTAGATTGATTGGGAGTTGAAGATGACTATTATCTGGTCTATAGTTTGAACATACGGGTACGTTATTCAAACCATGGCGTTAATTGTTTTTAATCCTCAAAATCAGTTCATCTGTAAATAATATTTACTCATTTTAAAAAGACATCAAAAATACCTTCATTACTTAAGTTAATTTCAAGATATAAACCTTAAGAGCTACCTAAAATCATGTTACTTATCGTCGGACACTTGAGTGTTAGGAAGACATCATAAGCGAGAAAAAATCCTCTTTGTTTGTACAGGCGAAGTAATAATGGCGGTTGGTTTTGTTTGTACCGAACAAACTTTCTTGCTAAATGAATAGAACTTCGTCGTAGGTAATTAATATGATGTAGGAGAGAGACGCTCTATTAACCCCGGACATACATTGCGAACGGAATTTTATGAACAATATGGGCTACAATGGGTAGATTTAGCATGCAAAAACTTCAATGACATGAGCACCTATAAGCATTATAACTCCTTTTCAAATGTCTTACAAGTTTAAGTATGTGTAAGGAAGAGAAGTATATATAAGCACTTGCGTGAGCCTGCTAGTGTAATGTATAATTTCATAAATTCAAATTTATTTTGTGTTTTAAACATGTCTAGCCAAAACATTATTTTCATTACAGCATAATCCAGATATTTTAAAAGATATGACTCTTTATTTGTTGCGTGTGTTGAAGTGTCAGCGTTATCTTACCTTCTCTCCTGGTGAAGGTGAAGTTTCTATAAGGAAAGCTGATGAGGTCAAACTGGGAGAGTGTCATGCCGGGAACGAAGTTCACGCTTTCAGAATTCTGCCACTGGTATACCAACTGCTGGTTTGAGTAGGCATCTATTAAAAATAAAGTCACATAATATAAAAAGTATTATCTTTTATACTAAAACTAGCTGACCCGGCGAACTTTGTTCCGCCTTAATGGCAATAAATAAGCAGACTTTTTTTTAATTTCGAACGGGATAAAAAGTATCCTATGTCCTTCTCCTGGCTCTAAACTACCTCCCTGACAATTTTCAGCTAAATCGGTTCAGCCGTTCTTGAGTTATAAGTGGTGTAACTAACACGACTTTCTTTTATATATATAGATATATCTATATGATATAGATAACTAGTTCGTTAAGCATGCTTTCTAAAGTGAGAATGCTCGAGAACAAACAACCTTCAAGAAGTGCTTTTTAATTTTAATGGTTGTAGCTTAGATTCCTAATAATTCGTTGTTGTGTTACTGACGATAATGATTCAAGTCCTTATTAAAAGTACAAACTAAAAGTAAAATGACAATTAAGGTTTCAGTTGTAATTTTAAATACTCACAGCTGCCAAGGATTAGAGGGCATGATTGTCGATCCATGGGAAAGTTGCGTAGCTCCATAGGACACTTCGCTTTGATTGTTAGTCTGCAGACAACAAACATTAAATGTACCGTCAAAAATAAGCAAATTGATTAATAATTTGTCTCCAATATATTTTCTTTATCACTATTCATATAGGTACCTACTAAATATATGATTACATCAATGATCAACTGGTTTCGGTCTCACGAGCTTTGAAATTGTAACCTCGTAGCAGATACGGCGTAGCATATCGACACTCGTAACGTGATACTCTCGTAGAGTTCCTCGTAACGCTTCGTAGCGCATATGACTTCGTAGCTACATGGAAGTTTGAAGGTACTGGGAAGGCATCAAGTAAGAATGACCATTCACAATTAAATTCTAAATATTAATTAGCAATTATATATTTCGTTTTTAATTATACATTTGTAATTTAATGGACAATTCAAATTTGATTTAATATCAAGCTACTTTAATAGGTATCCTACAAAAAAATCGCGGTCAGTATACAACCTGCTCATGATAAGTTATAAATAAATCTGAAAGTTACTTAAGATTTACCTTTTGAAGTTTCCCTACATGTTTTGATTTATTACTTTGCCCAAATTTTGAAGTAATCCAAAGAAAATTTAACTAATCTACGCAAAATATGCAAAGTTTAGTGTAGATACGGGCGAGCGGCTATCCTGAGCCATTTTTGATTAACGTTGGGTAATTTGCTTTTAACAGAAACCTAATTACGTGCTCATGGGACCTTATCTGTCAGACATAATAGGACTTTTAAATAAAATACATTTTATTTAAAAGTCCGCATTTTATTTAAAAGTCCGCATCATGACTGACGACTATATTATGCTACCGATGTGGACTTATTTTATAGCTGTAACAACTGTGTACCATGTTTTATGCAAATAAACAATTATTATATTCTTTCTATTCTATGTAATAAAATACTGTATTGCTCTCGGCTCTCGAAGAAACAAATACATAGATGTTTGTTTTTTTTGTGACTAGGACAATTAAGCACCGTATGTGTACATCGTATCACATTGCATGGTGAGAAAACGCCATTGGCAGAGATTTAGCAAGGACGCGTTCAGTTTGGCGTTCAGGAGAATTCAGGAGAGAGCGATCAGCGCCTGAACTAAACCGATTAACAGCTGATTGGAACTTGCACTTCGCTAAGTGAATGTGCACTAGTCTAGGACGTTTTCAGTAAAACTAGTTAACAGTTCCGGCACTTAGGTAATTCTAACTAGAAATGAGTTTAGGCAAAACCATGTGAAAGAGAAGTTTCTTCCTAGTTAGCAGGAGTCTCGCTGGTTTATAAAAGAGACAAACCGAGTTTTTTTTAATAATTTCATCATTATCATCATCATCTCAGCCATAGGACATCCACTGCTGAACATAGGCCTCCCCCAATGCTTTCCATGTTGTCCGGTTGGTAGCCGTTTTATAAATTTAAACAGGTCATCATCAACAGCCCTTTACAGTCCACTGCTGGACTATGAGCCTCCTCCACTGTAGTGGAGGGTTTTGCCATAATCTCCACGCTTGGCAGGCGGGTTGGAGATCGCAGTTTAAAAGATTGATGTTTTTCAGAGAGCGCTGCTGCCCAAATTTAAACAGGTATTTTAATCTAATTGCAACTTTTCGAACGTACCTTACACATACCTACTTACTTATCCTTTTTACCTCAAGTGTATGGTTGATTTTAAACTTCAGTTTATGTTGTTAGGCGAACAATAAAAGTTGTTTTAATTATCCATTAGCCATTATAGAGGGTGGATACTCCCACAAGGTTCCCTCTCATCGCACTCAGAATTTGTGGCTAAATCAATGTTAACCTCTATTTCAGCCGGGATGTCGGTCTTCATTTAACTTATAAAGTTGATTTGCATACTATTAAGAGACCTGACTACGAGTCTATCATCATTATTGTTACAAATCCCGAGAAGTGTCTTCATTTCCAAAACTTTTAGTGAGGTACCTAATTGCTAAATTATTAATACAGCAAATCCGCAAGGACAAGTCAATATCTTAAATAAATCTAATTTATCAAACCGGTTTCAGAGTGAAAGCTCGTACCTATAAACATTCATAGGAAACTACTATCCATGGCTCGAATACAAATTGTTTGTGCTCATCAGACAGACACAGGTAGGATTAGAATCCGGGACCGCTGATTATAATAAATAGGTATAATTGGGATTAGGAAGCTAGATCGGTTGACCATCATTTAAACCTTGATTTTTCTCTTTATTTTTCGTTTCTAAAGTTTTAGCTTTACCCAGAGCTTTTAACTTAGGTAAGTATGTAGATAAATAAATAATTAACAAACGTCTAAATTATAAAGACTTTTTTTAAAATTACTACATCACATACAACAATATTCAAGTTAAACGTTGCCTTTCATTATAAAAACCGCGAGAAATGGCTATCCATCTATTGCTCTTTTGTTTTTACATTTATTACTGGAACTTTTGATTAATAACTTCAATTTATCACAAGGCAAGTGAGTTTGTTGTTAATTTAAGAATATCCATGGCAATTTGCGTCCAATGAATGCCAGGGCTGGGTAATCGGAGCGCACATTTTTCACTCTGCCAATTAAAAATGGGGGACTCCGTGTTTGCTTTACTACGAAATTAATGAACTTTCCCTCACATAACATTTATTGGGTAATCAGGCTTGTGAAATTGGTTACTAACTATGCACACAATGTCATGCATTGCTTTATAATCTAATATATTCTACATATTTAAATCACTTATTTTTGCCTTTAGTTATCATGGAATAGCTTTTGTGTTACCTATGTATTTATAGTATCTATTCATGGTTTATACTCTCACGCAAATATTATTAGACTTCATCAAATATTTTCAAGTTCTATCTCCTCCTCTTATTTGTTGAAAGATAAAAAAAGATTCCATCTACCGCTGAATAGTCATTTATGGAGATTAGCTCTGAGGGAAAGGGCTTTATACTTGTAGGAAGGTACCACATAAAAGTTTGAGCTCTAGCATTTTGCAAAGGGAACCATCGAACACATCGAGTTATATTTTTCACGCATTCTCTCATGTATTGTCCCCTCGTAGTTAGCTGCCTGACACGATTCTCTTTTGTTCTGTGTTTAGCCTCAGGCTGCGTCCTTGCAACACACTATCCATGAAAAAGAGTCTTATGTAGCGTCTCCATGTAGATAATAAGTGTTCCATATGTGTGGCAATATTAATATACGAGTTGAAAGCTAGTTTGGGAAAATATAGCATAGACTTAATATCATTCTATAACTTAATACACGAAGGGAAATCTTTCGTCGTCCAATATTTTTTAGAGCCACGTAACATTATTTTAACTACATCTACTTATTATCTCTGAAAAAAACTTCAGTTAAGATTATTATCGTCATAGAAAAATAGCAAACGCGAAGTTCTGAGAGTCTCGCACAACTATAAGACAAATACCTTTTAAGTTTGTCGCCGCTGTAACAAGTTTTTCATCCAGTAACATTGTTAAGAGCTTGAAACTTATACTACGCCGTAATGAGTGATGGTTTGGTTTTAAGATATTTTACGACCAAATTATGATTAAAAAGAAATCGTAGCGTGCGATTTTCAGTTTATTTATCCGTAATAAATTAACTTACATCTAGACACGCACATCACATTTTAGGCATTAAAAGTGAAACTGAATCTTACCTCATCGAATATAGAATGTCGCCATGCTGGCTGATTCTCAGCAGCTTGTTCGGAACAGTAATGGTGTGTACGTAAGAGTGCTTCCCGTTGTAGAAGTACGTATCAGGCCGCCAGATGCGCTCGAGCATTTTAATAGAGAGCGACAGAGAGCGGATTGGCCCGAGGAACGAGAGTCGCGTGTCCCGCCAGTACTGCCTGAAGTAGCAGTCCATAGAGTAATCCTGAGGGAACATAGATGTTTTCATCCGTAATGACATCATATGAAACACATTAGAGGAAAATGGTTGTTTCGATCGTATTTAATATTGAGAGCAAAACATCGTATTTAATATTCGTATATATTAGTCTTAAAAGTGGAAAGCTACTTAATGGATAGGCAATATTGACGTATAATATATTGCATAACATTGCGAACAACTATGCGTTATGATGTGTTTGGTATTGTGGTTTATTATTAATGTATTTTGTATCCCTATTTTACAAGTAAGTATAATAGAGTCACAAAACAGCAATAACATAGAAAATAAAAAATGTAGATTATATAAATTTAAGTCAGCACTTACCATATCCAGTTCAGACACAGGTCCCATGCTCCTTATCAAGATGTTCGTCTGGACTACGGTAGGGTATCCTAAAACAATTATATTTACACATTACCATGATCATAATTTCCATTTAGTATTGTCTACTGCCAAGCATAGGCCCATTGATCTCCATCGGTAGCGATCCCGGCCGGCATTCACTAGGCACCTAAACAACCTTTATCAGGTCGTCCGTTCAACGAGCAGGCAGTAATTTCACGCTGCGCTTCCAGTGTGCGATGTGCATTTGGAACCATTCAGTCTTAGGGGTCGCTAATGGGAAAAGTTATCATGATTTTGTCTATTAGGTAATTTTATAGTAGTGCAAATCGAGGATTATTCTTGCACAAAACAATACCTAATTGCTATAGCTGCTTGTATGTAGGTAGTACCTATACTAAAACAATATTCAGGGCGTAAAAATGAAAAAGCGTGATTTACCATAGAAGGAAAGTAATTGCTACAAAAATTATGAACTTCCACAAAATACATTTCATAATTAATTAATTTAAAAGTATGTTCATTAATCTAATACCTTTTCCATGCGTCGGCAGCTGAGAGTTCTCGTAATTCTTCAGCAGATTCTCTAAAACCAGAGTAATGTTTTTGGACACCGCGTCGTTGATGCTCCTCTTCGCGTTCCTCCTCCAAGCATCGTTAGTTATCGAGTCGTACGTGTCGTTAATATAATTCGAGAGCAAGAGTTCCTGCGAACTGGTGTCCCAGTAGTCGTCGCTGTCGTCGCGGGAAACGTTTTTAGTGGCCGCGGATAAAATCTTCGGAGTGCCTTCCGCTATAGTGCCGTCGCGAGACTTCAAGGATGTCAGCGTTATTGGAAATGTTCCATTTTTAGTCGTCAAGTAGATTGCTCCTTTCGCGTCGGCTTCTAAGACGCTGTGGAACGTTAAAAGGCATTAAATTGGGCATTTTTGTGTATTTACAGTGTGCGATAACATCAAATGTTTTTCTCAATATCTAAAAAATATTTTACCAAGTAGTGATTAAGAAAAAAGATAGCGTAAGCTTTATTGGAAATAATTTTGCATGATTCGATCGCTTATTGAAGCGATAAAACGACTTGGCAGCCTTAAGCGAGCTTACAAAATCGTCATTGTTATTCGAATAATAAGAAATTTCGATTCCACACCTAGAAGATACTCTCCGTTGGAATAGCTATTACACCTTGGCACATTGCCGATACAGCCGTTTTTGTTTTCAGTTTATGATAAAAAGGGTTCCCAAATAGCGCTATGTTTCTGAATACGTCATTTTTATTCATCGCAGGCCAGACCCGAACGTTTATTTAAGAGGCTTACAGATCCGGGACGATTTAAATTCCAATATTTGGACTAATGTTTCAGTGAGGCCGTAATTGGTTTCATTTCCGACGTTTGTGGATGCTCCCAACGGGCGAGAACACGTTCTACGCTAATCCGGGGTAATCAGGGCACCCGTCGTGGCCGTTTCTAGGGGAAGGTGTCTAATTTCCTACGTCGCTTTGAGATTTCGACAGCTGAATTTTGATATCGGAAAAGGTCGAATTTTCAACGATACGTCCGGCCGAGAACTTGTCGACAATTTGACGCTCTCAATCAAAGTGGAAAACTCCTCGATGCTCGATGTATGCCGCTCTAATTGCAATCTGACATCCGATGATTGCGCCTTCTCTGTGTGAAGTGATTTGATTGCGAGATATCTCTCTGATCTGGGTCGTGACTTACATAATGACAAGGAGTTTAGAACAAGATATACTACTATGTAAATTCGCCCCATCTTCTTTTGCCAGAGATTATATTCAATAAATACCTATGTATTTACTGAATATTTTATTTAAAACATTAATTGGATCCAATGAACTAGACACTTTTAAATTTACTAATTCGAAGTAGTATTGTAGATAAATTGCAGATATTTGTTTACTTATTACGCTACTGTAATGAGCACGTGTGTCACTAGTTTTCAAACAAAATTATCTGTAATCCACCTCAGCTAGAGTCGGGAGCGGCTAATGCGAGTTCTTCTTCTATTGGACAGTTTTTTGTTTTTTCGAATGGCGACCACACGTCGTCCTAACTCTTAGTTACTGACGCGCGACCCCACGTTTTACGGTTAGAACCTTCCGAAAGGATTCGTAAGCAATAGAGTGGATAAATTAGCACTTATTACATTGTTTTGTAAAGATAAATAAGATTAAAATAGAATAATTTGTCTCTACTTTTAATTTATAATATTTTATAAGAATTTAAAACAACAGCTGTATTATGTAGATACACAGTACAGGTACAGTATTCAATTTATTGATATTGAATTACTTATTCATTTTAAGGTAGGTACTTGTGTTTACATTATATATCGATATTTATTAAAATTACAAATCATATGCGAAATCACTCTATCATTAAAATGTGTGAGTAATTGCTAATTACTCCAAACACAAATTAGTCCTACATCAAACAGAGTTTGTACCTACTTTGGCGCCTAGTTAACGGGTAAACATATTTAATTATGGGAAAATAAATATACTTCCAAGATTCTGGGAATCAATCTTATTTACTATTAAACCATGGAATCAATAAAATTATCTCTCTCATAAATATTGTACAAAATAGTTCAAAACTAGCTCATGGGTACTTCTCATTTACACTCAAATTTGATGGTCACACGATAATAGTTCATAAACGGTATAAGTTAGAACAATAACTTTGAAATCAGATGATAAAATATCTATTTAGCTACATACAAAATAAATTTGATCGTAATAGAAGCAAAAATAATATGAAAAAATCACATGAAACGATAAAAAACGGGGTGATTTTTCGCGTTCTCATCGTGTCACACCTTCGGTTGCAATGAAACATTTGGTTACTGCATTCACAATTTTCATTCAATTTGTGTGTAACATATACTAAAATCATCGTAATTAAATATATTTTCCACACAATAGTCAAAAAAATATCTTCTTATAATTATTTTGAATTGAGAAAGCGAAATACATTGGTCACACGATTTTAGGTACCTAAAATTTTGAGTAATAATACAAGATTGTCGTTAAACCGAACGTCAGCAACCAATCACAGCGTTCTATTCTGTTAACGTAAGTCGCGCTTCGACCATTGGGGAGGTGAAATAGGTCGATCGTCGCTCCGCGAAAAAAATAC